>NC_056624.2:130658435-130958435 GCF_002870075.4 Lactuca sativa | reverse complement strand
CTCACCGGACGAGAAATGTGTCGATTTGAATGCTAAGAGTTGATCCGGGGCTTGTAAATACACGAGGTTCCTAATTATAATGAAAAGATACACATTTGTATCTAATTAGGACTTAGTTTATTTATATGATAGGGACACTTGCTTCAAGTCGTGAAAACACTCCGATACGAGTGTTTGGAGGGACCTGGGTGGCGTTCAAGGACGTGAAATGACACTAGGGACTTGGGACTTGAGTTTACTCCCCATGAGTAAACTAATAGAAGAGTTTTGGTCTAAAAACACCCATTCCCCATGAGTTTACGGCCGTAAACTCATGGTGGGTGTGGTTAAAGGTGCTAAATGACTTCTAACACTTAGGGGATAATTTCTAGACTTGGTTTAAGGACTTGAAAGGATTTTAAATCATAAAATAGACCAACTTATGGGAGTTTACGGCCTAGCATGGCTTCCTGGCCGTAAACTCCTATTTTTCCAAGAAAATGATGTTAAATGGTTCCAAAACAAATCACATGTGATTAATAGAATTATTCCAAGGCCTAACTTGAGTTTGTAAGGGACATTTGAGGGTTTTATGGAGTTTACGGCCCATGAGACCCCTCTCACGGCCGTAAACTCTTCTATAGGGTGCTACAAGGTGTTTCAAGGTCTAAAACTTGCATAGAAGGGCTTCTAAAATTCATCTAAAGGCTTTAGGGGTGTTTAGTTTGCATTCTAACACCAAAAATCAAGGAGTTTACGGCCTATGAACAAGTCTTGGCCGTAAACTCATAGAAATCCCTCAATTAATGTGTTTAAGGCCCTCAAACTATTTTTGGTTGGTCCTTTGATTTATTCCAAGGCTTTTGGTGGTGTTGGATGGCTTTCTAACACCTTAGAATTGAATTTATGCCAAGTTTTGAGAAGTTTACGGCCCAAGCACATGCCTTGGCCGTAAACTCACATAAGTCCCCCAAAAATCATGTTTCAAGTGTCCAAATGCTAAAACCAAGGTTCTATAATTCATATCTAAGCCATACTAGTGATTTGGAAGGGTTTAAGGGCATGAAAAACCCCATTTACATGAGTTTACGGCCCAAGCTTATGCCTTGTCCGTAAACTCCTTCAAATGACTCAAAATCAAAGTTTTAAATGTTCTAAGTCCATATCTTGAAGTCCCTTAGCCATATCTAAAGTCCAAATGAGTTTAGGAAGGAGTTTAAGGGCTTAAAACCCTTCAAAATGGTGTTTACGGCCTAGGCAGCCTCCTGGGCCGTAAACTCACATATGATGTCCTATTTCATGATTAAATGTCAAATTTGGAAGCCAAATATGCTATAGATTAAGGCTAGGAAGGTACCTTAAGGATTTGAGGCCTTAAAATTTAGTTTTGGACCCTTAATCTTTGGATTTAGGAGAGAGGTTAGAGAGAGAGAGTAGAGAGAGAAGGAAAAAGCTTCAAATGATAGGTTAAACACGTTTATATAGTTCCTAAAACTTGGACACGGTGGAACTCTACCCGATACCGGCCTTAAACGAGGCTATAGGTCGCACCCGATTGAGTTTCTGTCACCCGACGAGGATATTTCTAAAACTTATGAAATAAATGTTTTGGGCTAAATTCATGAGTTCCTAAATGATTTGGACCCTCATTGAATGATAATAAACATATAATTTTAGTTAACTAAGCCTAAAAACAATATCGGGACATTTCGATCTCCGACGAGTTATACGGTTAGAATGGGTTTTCGGCGATGAACAACTTCGGGTTGTTACATTATCCCCCCGTTAGAGGGAATTTCTTCCCGAAATTCAAAGAATAAAATACAGATCATGGATTGGAATGAAACACGAATGGATTTGTTGCTTCGGATCTTCACTTTCTCAAGTGGAATCAGGTCTCAACTGGGCGTTGTAACGAATTCTCATTATCGGGACATGCCTTGGTTTTGTACTTTGACTCTCTCTTAATCTACGATATCAATCTGTTTTCTCATGGAAGTTCCAACCCTGGACGACTTCGGTTTCTTCAAGGAATCACTAGGGTTTCGTTGGGCAGATACTTCTAAGGATTTGAGACGTGATGGTCTAGATAGATATTACCAAGCTCTAAGGGCATCCGAAACCTGAAGGTTGCAGAATCGATCTCTACGAAGATCTCGAAAGGTCTGATGTGAGACTAAACTAGACGCTCAAAAGAAACTCTCGGGAATCCTTCGGGGCTAACTTCCCGTTTCTCAATAATCACAGAAACGAGGGATGCGTGGTAATTCACATGGGGAAAACTTTTGATTTCTAAGATATGGAATGATACGAAAGTTTGATGCCGAAGATCACGAGAACAGGGTCAAGGGAAGATCTAGACGAGCGACCCTTTCGAAAACAAGGATGACAACACGAATGAAAACTCGGTCATTTCATGTTAAACATAGCATCAAAATATTTTCATGGAAAGTTTTCCCTTTTTTAATCCAGTGGAGCAGAAAAGTCCTCCGGACTGAGGATTTAATCTATAGGTACGAAGTTAATGCTCTCTGTCTCACTGGTTAGTCATCTCGACGGTATACATTTCGATTACATACGAAGGATTGAGTTTAGAAATTGTTCGAATAGATAGATAACAGGTTTCCCTTTTTGTACCAAAAATCGAAAAGAGTTGCAAGTATAAGAATTATCAAAGAGAAATATACCTGCGGCAGCAGAGGGATTTGTGGTTGTAGCTGTCTTGGGACAATTCCTTTTGAAGTGCCCAGCTTCACCACAATTGTAGCAGGCCGGACTGATTCCCGTTCCGGATGATTGATTCGTTGGCTTGGCTGGTTTTCTGCAGGTTCGCGCAAAATGGCCCTTATTGCCACAATTGTCGCAGATCCTTTCGCGACATGGACCAGGAATGCGGTGGTGGTAGTTACACTTACTACACCAAGGAAGGGTACCAGTGTATCCACTGGCGGTAGTTTGGGCTGTGGAACCAACAGCTGAAACAACAACAGGGGCGGTAGCAGCATGGACTGCTATCGTTTGCTGTTTCTTAGAAGACCCTTGCATACTCCGGGCCTTCCGTTTGTTCCAGGATTTCTTTTTACTTCCGCCTCCACTAGTGACTGGC
This sequence comes from Lactuca sativa, assembly GCF_002870075.4. Classification (NCBI taxonomy): domain Eukaryota; kingdom Viridiplantae; phylum Streptophyta; class Magnoliopsida; order Asterales; family Asteraceae; genus Lactuca; species Lactuca sativa. Next base: position 130,955,350 of record NC_056624.2, on the reverse strand, counting down.
TCGGGGGTAGTAGCTTCCTCATCAGAGTTGTCTTCGTGATCTATCAGGATTTTCGCAAGACATTTGGCACTGTCATAAGTGTCTGGCTTCGTAGCCAAGACATTCCCTTTTGATGGCTGGGTCAACCCCCAGTTGAACCTCTCTATCTTTTTACTTTCCGGGGTAACCATTCCCGGACAAAGTAACGCCAGATCATCAAATCTTGAGGTATAAGCAGCTATGTTGGAACCCTTCATCTTAAGGTTCCAAAGTTCGTGTTCTAGCTTCTGGAGTTCGCCCCGAGGGCAATATTCTGCGAGAAGAAGCTCCTTCATAGCTTCCCAACCCATAGCATTGGCTACAGGTAAAGTTAAGGATTTGACTCGGCCGTTCCACCAAGTCAGGGCTTTGTCTAGGAAGGTACAGGCGGCAAACTTGACTCTATCAGACTCCGAACAGCCACATATTTCAAAGATTGATTCGATTTTCTCGAACCATCGGGTTAAGGCAATGACCCCCCATGTGCCATCGAAGAATGTCGGTTTTGCATTCATGAAGTCTTTATAGGAACCCCCTTTTTGGTGTCCCTGGCTATCATCTGGGTTTTGGGTTTCACCTCCTGAACCCCTAGAGTTCAGTTGAGGTAAGAGAGCTGATATGGTAGCGGAAATGGTTGCCTGAAGTGTTTCCAAATCGATTTGAATAGGAGGTGGTGGCGGATGAGGATTGTTGTTGTTCGTTGAGCTGGGTCTCTTTCTTGGAGGCATCTTGATCTAAAGAGATCAGGAAAGAGAGGATCATAAGTCCTCTGAATTGAATCAAGAGATATGGGATAGGAGATATCTCATCAAGGTAAATATAGCATCATACTAAGCGATAAAGCAGAAAGGAGTTATCAAGATAGAACATTTTATCGCTAGAGGAATAATCAAGGAATAACGCGTATACAAGAATTTCTACAAAGGATCGGCTCGAGAAATACTCCCATAGTATTTCATGGTTCGCTGCAGCGATGATTCGTTGTTTGGGATATTAGGTAAGTTTTAGGTATGCCGCATGCCACAGTCACTCCCAAGCACATGTTGGCCGTGTCTCGAATGAATATAGTTGGCCAGGCTATATTGACCCTAGACACGACTACATAACTGCCCAGGTTTAACCGCAGCATACAACACCCATTTACTTATGTTTTGTTCTACTTATAGTTACGGATTTCGACGGCTCGGCATACATAAATACTTTTGAAAATACTTATATTTTGTAGGATACTTTTAGTTCAGAGCACTTAGGCCCCTTAATGTTTATAGTTTTATACCATGTAAGGTTTGGTATACTCTGTTCACTATAAACAAGGGCTCTGATACCAATCTGTCACACCCCGAAAACCAAAGGCAGAAACGTTCCCGGGGTTGACTCCACGTTGAGTATCAAATCCAATGTACATAGTAATCACAGTAAACAACCATTACATTACATATATATGAAAGTTTACATTTGGTTCAAAAGTAAATTGTACAAAAGTTATACATATATCATATGAACAAAAGAGACGAGTCTTCAGAGCACTCCGTCTTCACCAAAAGATATCGCCGGGTACCTGTCTAACTTGGACCTGAGAATACAAGCAGTTTGAAAATCAGCATAAAGCTGGTGAGTTCATAAGCGGTTTTCTTTTGTGAAAATGTATCGGTTTCCTTTAGTTTTCTGAAAAGGTTTGATATCCAAGAAAATCCCATATTTTCTTATGTAAAGTAGTTAAGTTATCTTTTGTTACAGTTCTGTTACAAGTTATAAGTTAACCCCAAGAAAATCCCATATTTTCCTAAATGCAAGATTGATTGAATAACACATAGTATAGTTTAATATACAAAACCATAATTTAGACGAACTGTAAATAGAAAGTATTTTGAAAACCTTGGGACTAACATCCCGAACCAGTTATAAGATAATTCGATAAAGACCATGGGATCACTATCCCGAAAATAGATATAAGATAGCTTGATAAACCATGGGATAACTATCCCGAAACTAGATATATGATAGATTGATAAAATCATGGGATTATCATCCCGTATAAGATTTAGTTTCAAAACCATGGGATTACCATCCCGAACGAGATATAGACACAAGATCATGGGATTATCATCCCGAACGAGATATAGACACAAGATCATGGGATTATCATCCCGAACGAGATATAGATACAAGACCATGGGATTATCATCCCGAACAAGATATAGATTCTAAACAAAATCCTAGCTGTGAATAAGTTTATATTAATACGTATTGTGAGTCGGGTAACCATGCTGATATGACAACGATACCTCCTTGACGTTAGTCAGACGTCGAATGATATACAGAATTTGTCACCCCAGGCGTGCTCGCCTAACTGTAGCTAGCAGTTAAGGTGTGGGATTGTCAGTCCCGAATAGATCTATTCACAAATTCCTCGCTCTCCCTCCAGGAGACTCTGGTTACACTTCCGGAGAGGATTTACTTGATCATCCATAAAGGGTAGTGACTATCTCACAAGATAGTATTAAACTATTCACAGGATTCTCATACGATACCAAACATACAAAGATTTCAAGACATGATACAGTGAAGATAGTTACATACAGGAAACTATCTGGCAATACATTCAAATGATACGGAGATAAACTGAATCAGACATAGTTTATCAAATAACTTTATACAGATATCAGTACATGATATAAAGGGAAATATAGAACCCCAAATTATTCCCATAATAATTTGATTAGTTTGGTTATTTTCTTAACTAAAATCCATTTAGTTGAAATTGATAAATCATTCCTTATGCTCAACATAATACATAAGGAGTAAAAGAGTTTATAAGTTTGCCAAATAATATTTGAAACATATTAATGTTATAATTCGAAAACAGTTATAGTTTTGCTTGTATTCCCCCCCTGAAAACATTGAAAAACACGGAAAAAGGCATAGGGGTATGAACTCACCGGACGAGAAATGTGTCGATTTGAATGCTAAGAGTTGATCCGGGGCTTGTAAATACACGAGGTTCCTAATTATAATGAAAAGATACACATTTGTATCTAATTAGGACTTAGTTTATTTATATGATAGGGACACTTGCTTCAAGTCGTGAAAACACTCTGATACGAGTGTTTGGAGGGACCCGGGTGGCGTTCAAGGACGTGAAATGACACTAGGGACTTGGGACTTGAGTTTACTCCCCATGAGTAAACTAATAGAAGAGTTTTGGTCTAAAAACACCCATTCCCCATGAGTTTACGGCCGTAAACTCATGGTGGGTGTGGTTAAAGGTGCTAAATGACTTCTAACACTTAGGGGATAATTTATAGACTTGGTTTACAGACTTGAAAGGATTTTAAAACATAAAATAGACCCACTTATGGGAGTTTACGGCCTAGCATGGCTTCCTGGCCGTAAACTCCTATTTTTCCATGAAAATGATGTTAAATGGTTCCAAAACAAATCACATGTGATTAATAGAATTATTCCAAGGCCTAACTTGAGTTTGTAAGGGACATTTGAGGGTTTTATGGAGTTTACGGCCCATGAGACCCCTCTCACGGCCGTAAACTCTTCTATAGGGTGCTACAAGGTGTTTCAAGGTCTAAAACTTGCATAGAAGGGCTTCTAAAATTCATCTAAAGGCTTTAGGGGTGTTTAGTTTGCATTCTAACACCAAAAATCAAGGAGTTTACGGCCTATGAACAAGTCTTGGCCGTAAACTCATAGAAATCCCTCAATTAATGTGTTTAAGGCCCTCAAACTATTTTTGGTTGGTCCTTTGATTTATTCCAAGGCTTTTGGTGGTGTTGGATGGCTTTCTAACACCTTAGAATTGAATTTATGCCAAGTTTTGAGGAGTTTACGGCCCAAGCACATGCCTTGGCCGTAAACTCACATAAGTCCCCCAAAAATCATGTTTCAAGTGTCCAAATGCTAAAACCAAGGTTCTATAATTCATATCTAAGCCATACTAGTGATTTGGAAGGGTTTAAGGGCATGAAAAACCCCATTTACATGAATTTACGGCCCAAGCTTATGCCTTGGCCGTAAACTCCTTCAAATGACTCAAAATCAAAGTTTTAAATGTTCTAAGTCCATATCTTGAAGTCCCTTAGCCATATCTAAAGTCCAAATGAGTTTAGGAAGGAGTTTAAGGGCTTAAAACCCTTCAAAATGGTGTTTACGGCCTAGGCAGCCTCCTGGGCCGTAAACTCACATATGATGTCCTATTTCATGATTAAATGTCAAATTTGGAAGCCAAATATGCTATAGATTAAGGCTAGGAAGGTACCTTAAGGATTTGAGGCCTTAAAATTGAGTTTTGGACCCTTAATCTTTGGATTTAGGAGAGAGGTTAGAGAGAGAGTAGAGAGAGAAGGAAAAAGCTTCAAATGATAGGTTAAACACGTATATATAGTTCCTAAAACTTGGACACGGTGGAACTCTACCCGATACCGGCCTTAAACGAGGCTATAGGTCGCACCCGATTGAGTTTCCGTCACCCGACGAGGATATTTCTAAAACTTATGAAATAAATGTTTTGGGCTAAATTCATGAGTTCCTAAATGATTTGGACCCTCATTGAATGATAATAAACATATAATTTTAGTTAACTAAGCCCAAAAACAATATCGGGACATTTCGATCTCCGACGAGTTATACGGTTAGAATGGGTTTTCGGCGATGAACAACTTCGGGTTGTTACATCTGGCCCCTTAAACCTAGTCGAAGTCAATTATGATGATCTCTTTGAACTGGTTGAAATGGAAAACTATCAGAAGTTCTTACATCACCCACCGCTCAACAACAACATGCTGACATCTCTGGACCATCCACATCGGAAGAAGTTTCTCTCAATACTTCCACCTCTCCGGTTGAGGGGGAAAGCTCTACTCCAGATCTAGCCGCAACCATCGAGGTTCCAGTACTTGATGATGTTCAAATTTCTGCCCGCAGAGAAACATTACCATCAAATGTATCTTCGGATTCGGATGATGAACTCATAGAAAAATGATACTAGATCTAATCCAAGAATTGTCACTCTCCTATCCGCAGTACAGGGGGAACCATCTCAGGTCCCAGATAATCTCCCTTCAACAATCTAGAGGGAACCTATCGAAGAAAATGTCTCTCTTACCCCAACAAGTCAGGATGACTCAGCAAGCTGTTCTCAAATCCAAGGGGAACTTCCTTCATCACTTGAAGCAACCTCTGACATTGAAAACATTTCTTCTACCGCAGCTGCTGATCATCTGATGCCTCGCCTACATGTATGGACGAAGGATCACCCACTAGGTCAAATTATTGGGAATCCTTCCGCAGGTATACAAACTCGATCTGCCAAAGATTTATCTGATCATTGTCACTATGCAACATTCATGTCCGAAGTCGAGCCTCGGTCTATCAAAGAAGCCTTATTGGAATCAGATTGGATTTCTTCTATGCAAGAAGAACTGGAAGAATTCGAAAGAAACAAAGTATGGCAATTTGTTCCCATCCCAGAAGGTCATACTATTGTTGGCACCAGATGGGTTTTCAAGAACAAGCTAGATGAATCTGGTGCGGTCATCAGAAATAAGGCAAGGCTAGTTGCTAAAGGTTATAGCCAACTGGAAGGTGTTGACTACGATGAGACATACGCTCTGGTAGCTAGAATGGAAGCAATCAGAATATTCTTAGCGTATGCCTCTCAAAAAAACATCAAAGTGCACCAAATGGACGTCAAGAGTGCTTTTCTCAATGGGGAACTAAAAGAAGAGGTTTATCTTCAACAACCTCCCAGATTTGAAAGTATCGAGTTCCCTGATCATTGCTACAAGCTTCAGAAAGCAGGCTACGGTCTGAAACAAGCCCCTAGAGCTTGGTATGAAACTCTCTCTGAATTCTTAGTCTCTTCAGGATACAAAAGAGGAGTGATTGATCCCACATTATTTAGAAAAGCAAATGGAACTCACCTTATGCTTGTACAAATATATGTGGATGATATCATCTTTGGATCATCTGATCAAGGAATTGTGGATGAATTTCCTAAGCTCATGACAAACAAATTTCAAATGAGCATGAATAGAGAAATTAACTTCTTTCTAGGTCTCCAAGTCAAACAAATTTAGCAACGAATATTCATTCATCAAGAGAAATATACTACTGAACTTCTGAAAAAATATTCAATGGACAACTGTTCTTCTGCTAAGGTCCATATGGCCTTCGGATATAAAATCTCTGCTGATCCCTCTGGTGAATCTGTGGATCACAAGACTTATAGAGGTATCATTGGTTCACTAATGTACCTCACCGCAAGCAGACCTGATATTGTCTTCGCAACTGGTGTGTGTGCAAGATACCAGGCAGATCCAAAAGTGTCACACATGACCGCAGCCAAACAAATTCTTCGGTATCTAAAAGGAAGCAAATCTATGGGTCTTTGGTACCCCGCAGGCAATGACTTCAGTCTTCAAGCATTTACTGATGCAAATCATGCTGGATGCAAAATTGATCGAAATAGTACATCTGGTTGTTGCCAATTTTTAGGAGAAAGACTTGCCAGCTGGTCCTCGAGGAAACAGAATTGTGTATCTTTATCTACCGCAGAAGCAGAATACATGGCCGCAGCCAGCTGCTGTTCCCAAGTCCTTTGGATGAAGACACAATTACTAGACTACGGGTACAGAATGCTGCGGATACCAATTTACTGTGACTCTGAAAGTGCCATTGCAATTTCTCATAACCCTATTCAACACTCCAAGACAAAACATATTGAGTTACGGTATCATTTCATCAAAGATCATATTCTGAAACGTAATATTGAACTCATTTTTGTTCCTACTCATGAATAGATTGCTGATGTCTTTACAAAAGCACTTGACTCTACAAAACTGAATGTATTCCTACAAATGTTGGGAATGATGAACCCAGACCCGCAATTCTTTTTGAATTGTTAGCTACCGCAGACCATCCTTGGTCTCCGTTGCGGTTCTAACTGAGAATTACATATGACGGATGGTTTTGGTACCGCAGTCTAGGTACCACAACCATATGTCATACGTACCGCTCAGGGGTCCTAATGGTCTGTTATTACTAACTTTTCTTCAAAGTTTTTTTTCTCTCAGCTTCTCACTGCAGTCTTTCCTTTGTTCATCCGCAATGACATCTCCAACCGCAATGAAGTCTTTTCATCCGTGATCTTTGTAATAATCTCTTTAAAAAATAGAAAAAAAAAACATTCTCATTAAAACTGTTGTTTTTAAAATAAAAAAGAAAACTTTATCAGACCTATTTTAGGGATGATGACAAAAAAAGCATATCTCCATCCAACTCATTCTTAATTTGTCCTTTCCTCTCCCAAACACGTCCCATCTCCCACACACATCCCATCCGTTACCACTTCCTCTCCCATCACCCCCACGATTACCTGACGTATAAACATGCGTCCGTCTTTACATTAAATGCAACCCTTTTTGGAAATCTCCCAAAATCTTTTTCAACCCATTTTTAATATTTGTTGCTGAGATTCAATCCATAATTCATGTTTTCCCCCCAATAAAACCCAATCATCATTTTTATCCTCCTCTTACCCGTTACCTAGGGTAAAATCTTTTTCACCCCTCTTTATAAACCCCTCTTCTTCTCCATCAATCCTTTACGCTTTCTGAATATCGATTGTATCTCTCAAAAACCTCCATAACTCTCAAAGAACTATGTTTCTGTTTTCTCACAATGGTGAAATCCGGTGCATCCAAGAAGCAATCCAAGGCTTCAGGTTCTGCAAATCCAACAGGTTCAGACTCTCCATCAATCGCCTCCAGCAATTTCAGAGATGTATTTGAAGATCATCCTTCTTACAATGCTCCCATCAAGCTCATGATCAAGTTTCTTAAGAATCACCCTCTGTTTGGACCCTTTGACACATTTATAGAAATCGTACCACTTTCCACCTTGTTCAAGTGTGCTTTTTCGGCATATCGACCACTCCAAAACCCTCAAGAATTGCATCTCCATCTTGTGAATGATGCATTGGTCGACCAAGGAGAAGTTTCTAAGATCAATCAACCTACTGGTTCATCCATCGATCAAGTTCTTCTCCGCATCAACTGCCCGCAGTATGGCAATATGTGTGCCACTTTATCATCCGAACCCTATCCGGCAGAACCGGAGGAACTGACATATGGGGTTTAAGCTCCTTGAATTGGTTTGCAGCATATTCACTGGTCATGATGTGAATTATGGGTAAATTCTATGGGATGACTTCCTTCAGTACATCCCTAAGGAACACCGCAAGGAAACCCCAACAGAACTTACCTTTGCTAGGTTCTGGTCACTATGCATCCTGGATCTTCATGTTGATGCAACCATTCCCATGGGCAACGATATCAATCTTTTCGTTACAAAAGATCTCAAAAGGTACAATCCCTCATCCGATCAATCTCTTTTTGGACCAATCTGCAAGCTTCCCAACCATATTCTCTCTACACTTGGTCCTGAGACTGCTGATGTCTCAGACCATATTGAGGCTACGGAGGGTATTGCCCCATACCCTTCTACCCCACCTCTTCCATCCACAACCATTATCCCTGAGGGTACCGCAGTCCCCTCTGCCACTACTCAATCCAATCTTTCTCAAAGAAGAAAGACATTGGCATCCAAAAAGAAACAAAAAACACTACAGAAGGATGCTCCCAAACCAACCGCACCCACAAAGAAACGCAAAACCCAACCAACCACTGTATCAATCAGTGATTCTGAAGAGGATAGGCAACCAATTTCGATCCTCAAGAAAAGAAAAACCAACACTACCTCTAGCCAAATGCGTGACCGGACTGATACCTCAGCCTCTCCACAGGCTAAGGTAGTCCTTGGGATTGCCGCAGCTCCATTCAATACCACAATCGAATACCACTCAAGCTCATCATGTGAGTTTGTTTGATCATCATCATCATCATCATCTGAACGTGGAGACAGCCCCCCAGTTCTATCTCAAGTAGATAAATCTGGACATCGCCCTAAGGTCTCCAGGGCTTCCCGACTGCATGTTTTTTCTCCCAAGGAGTTAGACTCCATCCTATTGAACATTTCCCAAACACTTCAAACACCAATCCATCCGCAGAGCACTTCTTTTGCTCATGCCAGAACGGAGCCGAGGCCAAACGTGACCACGGGTCACGGAGACCGAGGAAGCTCCGGAAATCCTACTCTGCTTCCATCATTTATAGGTGGTTTACGCACGGTGAGCACACATGTGCAAGGATCCGTGAACCCAAGGGACACCTTGGTGCGCAACCAAAGAATTGACGGAGATGATTCAAGTGATTCTTGGAATCGGTATCAACCAACTACTGATGCCGAAATCAAGAAATATGTTGCCTTTCGAAGAGCATTCCAAGCCCGAAAGGATCAACAAATCAAACAACAACAGCAAAAGGAACAAGAACTCCAGGTGGTTGCTAAGTATTGGGCTAATGCGATCAACAATGCCTATACTGTAGCAGGAATTCTTCATTTTCAAGACTGGATGTCTCAGAAGGCCGATTTACTTCTGAAAGCTCAAGCAGCATCCGTAGTCCAACATACCACCCAAATTCCTCCCACTACGGTTCTTGAAACATCACAAGACGAAGGTCATGAAATAGCAATCAGCTCAGCTCCTACCTTCGGTCTTGATGATGATGCGGCACAAGAAGTCAACAAACCCTCTCCTTCTGAAGACGACCTCATGATGTTCGATGAAGGTGAAGAATCTAGTGGTTCTCATCACTCCACCTCAAAGACTAAGAAGAAGAAGAAGAACGCAGCCACCAGAAAAGAGTTTCTATCACTCCAGGCAAAAGTCGATCAAATCCTGGCTGCGGTCAAGCCAACTCAACCGCAACTAGAGGATGCTCTTGGACCTCAATCGCTGATTGAAAGGATAGAAAGACTAGAAGCAAGGGAACGACTGGCTGCGGAGCGTATATCTTTAAAGGTCAAAATGGGAATCCGCTCCCTCGACAACAATCGTAAAGCAGACCACAAAGACTTCATGGAAGCCACTGAACGCCTTATCTCCGAGGTCACTGCTATCAAAAATAATCTTCAAACTGCTATCAAAGATCAAGCTTCATAGTCTCAAAAAATAATAGATGAAACTCATACAACATATAAGTCTACCATCTCGGTTCTTTACTCCACCATCAACCGCCTTCAACGATCATTAACAACCAACTTCCATGGCCCTAAAATCCTTCAACTCACTAAGGAGATTCATCGCCTGCTCTTCAAATCATCCTCTCCAACCAATCAATAGTTCACAGACGCCATCAAAGCTCAATTTCAGGAGGCCTTCTCCAAAATTGATGGCCTTCGGACATGGCTTGAAGAAGCTCCGGTTTGGACTTCCTCAAGAGGGGGAAATGAAATAGATCAAGCCCATCAATCTCATCAATCAGATCACGAGCATCAATCTCAGCAATCAATCTCTCCACATCAAACTCCACCTATCATCACTAGCAAGATTCCCTCACCGCAACCATCATCTCACAATGCGCCTCACGTTCCAGAGAAACCTCAACCTCCCCCGCACTTCTAACATCTTGAGGAGCATATGTCATCTCCAAGCTCAACATATTCTCCTACCACAGCCCAAAGGAAGAAAGACTAGAGGGCAACCAAACTTGATGAAGAGATCTGGAGGCTATGTGGATTTGATACAATCATGTATGATTCTCTGATCAACTCTTGGGTAAATCCAAACCGAAGATTGCTGGATGAAGACTATGTTCCTCATCTTACATATGCTGAGCCTCTTAATGGTGGTTACTCGGATATTCCCATCTCACCCAATGCCAAATACTTCACTGTGTTTGAGCCATTCGATCAAAGCCTTCCTGATGCCAAACGATTGCCTATGGAATTTTAGAGACTTTCTCAATTCTATGCAAAGCATGCTTCTCCTTTTGAGCACATTTGGTCAAATGATCGACCATCCGCAGTGGTAAACTACAAAGCCAGAAAGTTTATGAAGTCAGAGTTTTTCCAATACACTCTGACCCGAAGAGAACAAGATTATGTAACGAACCAAGCTAATTTTCCTTGCATGAATCCGGAGGAGATCTTCCTTACTGCAAGAGTGTTCCAGGGCAAGGCAGAGAAATATCCGAAGATGCAAGTTGCACTTGATAGAGTCAACAATTTTCTGATGGATAGTGTATGTGATTTTGCTAAAATCGATGCAGATATCTATCCTATCATTGTGAAGAAGCATGAGTTACCTCCACTTGATCCAGCACCGATGCCCCCCGAAGGCTTTGAAGAAAGACCTTTAGGTGCATCCAACTTCCCTAAAATCGGTGTCATCTTCAAAAGAAAAACCGATAATGTCAAATATTTCATTCCTACCTCTGCTATTCATCGTCTAACAAAGAAGCAGCTTGACATCTATTGGAACGCAGTTGAAAAGTCAAAATACACCACTCCGGAAGTAAATTTTGAAATTCTAAGGAGGATCTCTTGGTTAGAAAGTGTAAGGAAGTTTTGGTGTATTCTAATCAAGCATCTTCGTCTTGATAAATGATAAAAGTTAAAGAGGTCACTTAGGGGGAAATTGTTAGAACACTGAAAGTGACCCTCTTGAACTTTACAGAACCGCAGCCAACTTGCTACCACAAGGAAAGCATCTACCGTAGTCATCCGAAGTCAGAAGACAACAAGCTTTTGAACTTAGTCTTTTTTGTCTTTTCTTTATGCTTTCTATTTTCCAGTATGCCTTGCATGGGTACATCTAGAAGTTATCTTTTGTAATGCTTGAGTCTCTATAAATAGAGCTCACTTGTTCTGAATAATATACGCATCTTCAAGTATCTTTACTACTTATCTCCGAAATCTTCTTCTCTCATTTTCTCACTATCATATCTGATCATCATCTCTCTTCGGAGCAAGTCCTTGTGACTTCTTCACTAAGTTTGATCTCTCTTACTAACTTTGGTTTGAATGTATTCCAAGTTATGAATCAACTTACATGTATTCTTGATATAACAATTGCTGTCATTTACATTAGTTTACTTTCCGCATCTAACTCACTAACTCCTAACTATTAATATTATTGTTGAGCTAACATATCCTTCGAGAGTAACTATTCCACTATATACTGTTCTAACCATTTTTGTTCAAGTGTATCTCAAAGTTCTTCTCTCAACACTTACAATATTACTGACCCATTACTACCTTCCACACATATCCATACTTTCCTCAAGAATTACCCCAAATCCTCTAAGTCACCTTCTAAACTGAGACTCCAATCATTTGCTCACACAACGCGGCTAAACCCACTGAAGCACTTCCTAGGCTTTCCTAGGTTTTTGACATCACCCTGCCATCAGTTGCTGAAGAATTCCCCATAATTTCAGTTAACCACCTCATGAATATGGTCATATACAACAAATCTTAGATAATCCTTCGAGTAAAAGAATCATCCCTACAACGGTTGGACTCAGACGAGAGTTGCATAATAGGCAAATCCATTACTATGAGATTATTTAACCTATGCATCATGTGACTTGACATATTCAATTAGTAGCAAACCCACGTCACTGGTAGTACCACAAAGCACAAAGCAAGCAACATTTAGGCAACAAATAATCTAACCAGCATACCAACTAATATAGCCATTTTGTCCGACTATCCGAAAACCATACTAGCATGCAACTCTAAGAACTCAAACAATCAGGCATACAAAGGCATTTCTCCTAGCATGAAATCCTGAGCAGATCCTTAGCCCTAATCTAGCATGTGATTCATAGATTCACGAATCAAATCATATTATATAACATGTATGGGTATTCAGGGAATCACTTTCTTGAGCTCGACCAATTGCATGCATCACTCCCTTTTTGTCTTTAAAAAATTATTTTAGAAATTTATTCCCTTCTACAAACTCTTTTTAGCAACTCGTTTTATTTCGAATGATTATCAATTCCTTAGTTTGAATTCAGACATACCCGAGATTGTGCCTGAATCCCTCAAACCAAGGCTCTGATACCAAATTGTAACATCCCAAAATTATGAGGTAAAATTTTCATTTTTAATTCAACCAAAACAATAATTATATTTAAGTCAACATTCAACATCCCTTTTCTAAATATTTAAAAGTACATTATGAGAAAACAGTTATCATAGTACAATCCAAAAATCATCATAATGCGGAAACATGGGTGGATGCGCTGCGATCAAGCCAGACCCTTCCCTTTCGAACCGGAAGAACCTAAAACCATAACCATGCAAACCATAAGCACAAAGCTTAGTAAGTTCCCCAAAATACCACATACCATACATATCAAACATATAATAGGCCCTGCCCAGCATACATATATGTCAATCAACGGGCCCCGCCCAATGAGTGTGAAGGGCCCCACCCTAACTCGCATAACGGGCCCCACCCACTGATTATAATGGGCCTCACCTTAACTCACATAATGGGCCTCACCCAACATGCAAGTATAACAAGTATTAGCATACATAATAACCTTTACTAACAAATACACATGCAAGAGTCATGCAAATATCTAGCACTCTAACATAATAAACCCTAGGTCGACATTGGTGCCTTCGACCCACTAAACATGGTGAGGAGGACCCACCTCAAACTGTCGAATATGCCTATTAAAAGCTCGAACTACCGATCTGGAGAATCCGCATGCACTAGCTCCAAAATATAACACTAGTTTAATAATTGGTCCAAAACCCAAAGCTAGGATCCAAGTCTGATTGTTCAATACTAGGGTAAAAGCCCATTTTAACATTTCCTCACTTGGCCCAAAATTTGAGGCCCACCAATAACATCCAAAAGCCCATTATGGCCCAACTTCCTAATTGGCTCAAAACCCATCTTGGGCCTAATCCAATGACGCCCAAAATCTTAAAAGCTACCCAAAGCTCCAAATAGGCCCAAGCACAAAAAGGCCCACATACAGAAACCTAGTGCTCAATAAGGCCAAAAATTCCTAAAAGCACATTTCAAGTCGTGAACAGCCTTAGCTACATCATGAGAGCTCACTCAGTCAGATCCCAACTCAACACGACTCAACATAGTCAACTCAATCAAGGGAAAGTCAACGGGGTTGCCCTCATGTCATGAGAATCCTTTCTCATGTCGTGAATCCCAAGAAGATGACCAGAAAGGGTACCAAATGCTTCTCATATCATGAGACCTTGTGTCTCACGTCGTGAGAACAACCTGAGGCTAAAGACCCAACTTTTAAGTCCTTAATCCAATAAGACTTCAAACCTACTTCTTTCCAAAGCTAACAAAGACTCCCAAGGCCAATAAAAATAATTACTTGAGGGACATGCATGCCCCAAGCATGTCGTAAACCCATCTTAGGTCAAAACGACAACAAATGGCCCCAACCACAAACAAGATTCATAAATTATAACCACACTCCAGATCCATAAGACTAAATCATAGAGAATGATTCGTTGATCCATAAAGTTGCCAAATTTATAGATCCCAAGCATACAATCCAACCTAAACATGAAAAAAGGATCATAGAACTTGGTTCTAGCAATTTGAACTCATAAAGATTGAATCTTGGACACTTATAATGGTCCAAAATGTGCACAAGATGATGATGATGAAGCCTCCTTGCTGAACAACCACTCTAGAACCTCTTCTTCTTCTTCTTCTTCCAGCCACGAAAACACCAAAATGGATCCAAAATCACCAAGATTGATTAGGTTCATTGTTTTTCTGAGTTACGGGAAGGTGGAGGCTGAGAAATGAACCCTAAACCGAGTTAAGAGAGCTTAAATATGTTGGAAACCCTAAAATTTTGTGGGTTTAGGCTGCAGCGATACTCACATCGTGAACCCTTATGGCTCATGTCGTGATCTCCAGTCCTAGATAGAATATTCATGGGGCCCTCCTCACATCGTGATCCTCCATGTCTCATGTCGTGAGGACCCCATTTTCATCAAAATCCAACCTTTGACCCTCTGAAACCCTAATTTTCTTCATCCAAGAAAACAGATGTTAACTATATATATATATATATATATATATATATATATATATATATATATATATATATATATATATATATATATATATATATATATATATATATATATCATGTTGAAATGTTTCAACGTAAGAGATTCGATATACTGAAATACTATAGCAAGGAACTGAACAAATATCATGTCTTTATGAATCAAGTCCCATATGCTTTGGAGATAGGATCGATTACATACACTATAATATTCAATTATTCTCATTTTTAAAATGCTTTTAGCATTTTGTGAACAGGGTTAGAATTTTGTATGACTAAGGCTGTTGAACAACTGTCAAGAACATTTTTAGTCTGAATTGATAGTCATATGAGAATATGGAAATGTTTCCATAATGAGAGATACTTGTATATTCTATGTGGAAGTTGGAAACCTTAATGCAAGAGAAGTGTTCAAGGAATGTACCTTAAAATTGAGACTCCATAACCATGGAATTTGTTCTAGTTACAAGTTCCAGTGGAACATTCTATAATAACGAAGGCTCGGTCTCTATGAATTTAGAACCTCGACATCACAGAAGGTGAATGCATATAAAGATGAAATTTCGCTATATTTTAGATAACAATAAGAATGTGGAATTATGAAATGACAATTATTGGAGTAATGTCCAGTCGGTCTGTTCATAAATCAAGGACTATCGAGAGGCATAATATGCATGCTCATAACATGGCATGATTGATGTTATCTAATTCAAGTTGTTAATTGATTACTCGAAACATTATACAACGAATAAATTTGAAATTGTTATTCGGATTAATTAATAAATATTTATTTATATTTAACGGGTATTATACCATAGTTAATTAATTTAATATTCTATTTCATTTTGTATGTTTTACTTCCATGAGTAATTTTAATATTATTCAAAATCGCATAGTCGCTCATACTTTTGTAATTCCATGGATGATTTGGTGAGTAAAATGAATGATTATATAGTTAAAGTTTATTCATTCCTTTTTCTTTAACAAGAAAAGTAATATCTATAAGCCCATTGGTGATTTGAGTTGATCTATAAGAACCAGGCCTAGTCCAGACTAAATTGATGTGCTCGATTTTGTAGTCTGAATTAGATCACAAATCGGGAAATCAGGAAATAGAACAAATGAACATGAGGTTGATCATTTAATCCCTGACTATGTTTATATGACATCCTGTAGAACGAAGGAATAGTTGATCAAATATCTGAAGGCCAACCCTTGATTTGAATTAGCCTTTGACAGTGGCTTAGGAGGCACACTTTGTTGTTTGGTTCATGGTTTTACTTTCAATTGTAGTTATAAACTTATCCAAGTGGGAGACTATTGGATTAAGGTGTCTAAGCTCATAACAAAATTTGTATATTCTTGTAATTAAACGTAAAGTTTTTTTTTTGGGTTTCCCTCATAACTAAAATTTCGTTAGACTGATATTTGTAGAGAGAGGATAATTTATTGGATTATTATATGATCAATAAGCTAATTGGAAATTATGCAGAAATGATTTGTTAATATATCATAAGATTAATATATTAATTGGAAATAGAGAGTTGATTTGTTTATTTAATATGTGATTGATAAATAAATCTGAGATATATTGTTAAATAATTGATTTTTATTTTATATGATTAATAAATTAATATGAAATCAATTAGAACATATTAATTATTAATCAAAATTAATATGGAATTAATTTGAGATTAATTAGAATTAATTAAAGGCACGAGGGGTGAATTGTAATTGTTTATAGTTGAGCAAGGAAAGACAATTCTAGAATCTACAATCATATGGATGGTTTTACGAGCTCTTTTAGAGTTTCCAGAAGCCTCCTGATAGTTGATAAGGAAAGGATTTGGATTGGGATTAAATCTATTATTTAATCATTCAAATTTTACTTTGCCTGCAAGTTACCTAATATATAAATATGACCCTTGGCTTTGAAATTTCGTGCATACTCTTCCCTAGAGGCATATGAAATGAAATATTACCTCTCATTCTCTCTCCTCACTTGTCTTCTAGTTCTAGGGCTTAGATGTGAGCCATTAGAGGCATCATCCTTTTGGTGCTCAACTTTCTAAGTCCAACAACTAAAATGGATTGAAGTGATGTGTTTGCTACAACAAATCAAAGGTATGTAAACCTAACTTTGTTTTAGTTTCAATTGTGGTTCATGTTGATTTTGTTTTTCATATTATGTTACATTCAAAGTGTTATGACATAAATCCTTTAGGTTGCATGTGTCCTTAAGTGGTAATTGGAATTTCGCAAGCATATAGTTTTTTAACCTATAAAACCCATCATATATATATATATATATATATATATATATATATATATATATATATATATATATATATATACTAGACGTTTACCCGTGCCAAGCGATGGGTGCGAATAAGTTTTTTTTCCAGAAATTAGTTCTTTTATACAAATAGTTGAGTGTTTTCCGTTGTTGACAGTGTAGAGATCTTCAAAACATATAGGGGCACTAATATGCAATAAAAGTATGTGAATGTAGTTCTACACCCCTTCAGTTGGATTAGAAGAAACCAAACAACCTCACATTAATCCATGCTTTTGAGCATTCCACTGACATGAGCTCGGATACAACGTAATTTTTTTTGGAAAATCTTGTTATCTATATTGTCATGAACTGCTATCTTCTTTTATTTTTCAAAAAAATAAGCATTCAATATTGATCTCTTAATTTTTTTAATGTTTTATCTAATAAACTAATTTATTATACCTTCAACTTAAACATTATTATATTTCTATAAAATTAAAATTATACATGAACTGTAAAATTATAAACAACATTTCTTTAAATTTTATGATAGACTTGTAAAATCCATGTGACCTCCAATCAACTAAAGCCAAATCCCATCATGAATGGTCATCTTCATGTTGGACATTATTGTTAAATTCATGTCATATGGGACTTGTACAATAAGCTACTATCTTATGTTTTTATTAAATAGAATTATAAAATTCAATGTCAGTCATGCATATTAATTAAAGTTAAAACCATCAAATATATTGTTACTAAATAAAACATTTCATGTAACTCTTTATTGTCTGCAGATAACAACAATACCCCAAAAGTGGTACTTTTTTACATCCTTTATATGATACACAAAATCAAAAGTTGACTTATGTAAGATCCTCTTATATATACTAAAATAACTCAAAAGTAAGGTTCTTTGTAGCCTTAACAGTTGTCTTTTAGGTGCATCCCTCAAGCGTTTTTCTAGAAACAAAATACAAGACTACTCTTATTGGTTATTACTTGTCATCCAAGTAAAATTCTAAAATAAGACAAAAATAAAAATGAGAATCGGATGTTACAATACACAAATCAATAGAAATAATGGGGGTGTACTTTATTTTTACAAATACAAGCATTACATTTGCAAATCTTTACCCATAACAACATAACTAATACATCCTAACTTGAATTGAGACCTCATGAGAAAGCATACTCGATAGTATAACCCACTGATAATCCACATGATGCCTAGAATCTCACATGATTTCATTATTTTGTGGTTTGTAGTGGACCATCTTGTCTACAATGCTCCATACATTTCTACTATTGTCTTATCTATTAGATAGTCTATTACCCAGTGAATATGATATGAAATCTGGACCATTTTGCCCCTTACTTAGTCTGTAGATTTCATGGTTAATTATGGCATATCTGTTTGTTATTTGTGCCTTTTATAAAAGTTTTGGAAAACCTAGTTAGATGGCATGCACACTTTTGGTATTCAAGTTGACCATTTTTCCATTGGGGTTTATTTTTGCTATGAACTTTAAAGGTTTCCTTCATGATGTGTACGTTTATTTGTTGGATTTTTCATCTGGAAATGTTCAAGAAGCTTAGGCGGCTGGCCTCATCTTCTTTGGTGTTATGAACATTAAAAACACCATAGACATAGCCATATGAATACAACCAAACACACACATATACATAAAACCACTCACACCATTTTGGGTAATATACTTTATTTTTTACCGAATTTTAGCATCATATTTAAATTTTTTGACCGATTACAGAAATAGCCACAAACAAATATATAACCACTAATATCACACATAAACAATATACAAAACACACACAAACATGTGTGCCATGCCACAAACACACATACAAAAATAGAGAGAGAGAGAGAGAGAGAGAGAGAGAGAGAGAGAGAGAGAGAGAGACTCTAGATGACTTTTCAGGGGACATGAACTAAGACCCATAAGATTGTTTTAATCATTTAATTTCTTGAAGGACTCCATTTGTTAACAGGTAGCATGTATCAAGATGAAACTTTAAATAATAGGCTAAATTAGAACAAAAATGAAACTCAAATCAGTTTATACTAAAAAAGAAGAAGAAGCCATATGCATTTACTTTGTTACCTTCATTCCCGACACACATAGTTGTTGCGGAGAGGGAGAAAGAGAGGCATAATAAGTATTAATTGGTGTTTATCAAGCCCTAATAACAAAAAATAATAACAAATTAAAACCCATGTATAGGGAAGATACAGGGGAAAGGGGAGAAAAGAATACATTGTTAATTTAGAGAGAAATAGGGGGGGAAGACATACCACTTGTTGAGTTGAAGACTCGTTTGAAGATTGCATTATTGGGCTCGGCTGATAGTCCATCTATTTTGTACTCCGGTATTGGGCCTGTCCAACCGTGAGTTTGCTAGGTTTATTATATAAAGATATGCTTGCATGCATATTAGGTTAACAATTGAGAAGTAACGATTACGATAGGATTGCATATTTATTCGTTCTTGTAAACCTCCAACCCTCTACAGTTGATGTTCTTGATCGAGCTCTTCTGAGGGTTTTGTTTATAATCATTCGACTCGTTTGATTCATCGTTGAGTTGTTCATACTTTAGCTTTCGTTCTTGCTGTTTAAATATTTATTTACCTGTTTAAGATCTAATCGATCTTCAAGATTAAGTTTTAATCTCATCAATTGGTATCAGAGCAGAAGGCTGTGTAATCGATACACTTCTTTTCTGTGAAAAGGTTTCAATTAGGGTTTTTCCGCAATTACTGATATTTATTGAGCCGTCATCTCATTATTGACGTATCTTGATATTTATTATTTTGCCCTAATCTGAGTTATTACAAGTCTGATCTTTGAACAGGTTTTCCGATCATAATGGACGAGTCGCAATCGAATCCCATCAATATTTCCAACAGCATCGGTTCAACCACGAAGATTCCCATCCTATATACCCATGATTATGAAGTCTGGGCGCATCCCTTCGAAGACTACGTTATAGGTTCTAAGGATAATGGATACCTCATATGGGAAGCAATCATTAATGGACCTTTTTATCACTCTGCAACGTCGAGGATTATTAAAACTCAAAAGGAGTATAATGATCTGTTGAAGGATGTTAACGATATTGCGCAAGATGAAAAGGACAAATTCCAGTGCAATATTAAGGCGTTACGATTGATCAGATTCGCCCTTCAGTCCGACACCTTCAGGTTGGTAAGCTCATGCACGACGGCAAAGGAAGTTTGGGATAGACTTCGTGAACTGTACTCTACAGACGAGGATCTTGAACACTCTATCCAAACCTTGCTCTTATCTGAGTTTGGAGAATTCAGGCAAGGAGCCGAAGAATCTATGACCCAGACGTTCGATCGCTTCAATCATCTTCTCAGCAAGATGATCAAACATGACATCGAAAGGAAGCTTATAGAGCAGAAGGTTACGTTTCTAAATGGTCTAAGATCAGAGTGGAGAGCAGTGGTGTCCACGGTTAAAGCCCATGAACAGTTTAAATCTTACTCTTTGGCGAAACTGGTGGGTATTCTCAAGTCCCAGGAGAAGATTGTGCTGCAGGAAAAGAATGTTGTTTCAAGCCTAGGTTCGCTGGCCCTCCTGTCAAAAAGTAAAGCTGTGATGGAGGATGAAGACTTCAACCTGGAGGAGTATGACCTCACATCTGAGGATTATGCTATGATGGTGTCTAACCCCAAGAGGTTCGTTAAGAAGAGATTCCCCAGCAACAAAAACCGAAACTGGCAGGGGAGTTATTGTTCAGAAAAGGTTAACAATGAACCGAAGGTTGAAGAGCCCAAGAAGGAACCGAAGGCAGATGGTGATTCTGGAGTGAGCTGTTACTACTGTGGTGGGAAAAACCACTATGCTAAGGATTGTGTCCTCAAAAAGATGGCTGAAAAAGATGAGGAAGCTTTGCTGCAGAAGTAGCTTGATGAGATGAGAAAGAAGAAATCTACCGCTAACCCTTCCATGAATGCTCTAATTGTGCAGGGTTCGGTTGCTGATGACGAGTTCGGTGGAGTGGAAGTTTGGTCAACCGACTCCGAAGATGATGAAGTGAGGAAGCCTTCGCATGGAAAGGTGTATGTGGCTAAAGAGGAGAGTAATGGAGGCAGGTGCTTGATGGTGTCTGAAGTATCTCAGATGAGGGGATACAACACTGATGGAGGAAGCAATGAACCGAAGGAGCAACCTGATATGTGCTTTACGGCCAAACCGCTCAGCGTGCAGTTCAACGAACTCGATGAACTGATCAAGAAGGTACAATCAGTTTTTGTTTCATTTAAAGTACTACAAAGCTCCTATGAAAAAGAACTAAAAAGTGTTAATTCATGAATCTCACATCTAGACAGTAGTTTAACTCAAACTCGAGTCACCAATTCTAACCTAACTGATCAATTAAGCAGGGTGTCTTCGAAGAGTGAGGAGCAGCGCATGTGGATCGAGTTGAAGGAGTCTGAATTAGTTAAAATAAAAGATGAAAACATTTATTTACAGAGAGACAATCTAAAATTGTTAAAACAGCGTAATGTTTTTTGTTTGATTGCAAAACGTCTTTACACTAATATTACTCAGCTTCACTTGGATTGTGAAATAGGACAAAAGATCAATCGCATGATTTTGCCCTTCCTTGAGTTTAAGGAAGATGAAATCGATGCTGAAGCCTATAATTGTGAGAATGTGATATCATCTGATGACGTCAATCCGACCTACATGTATGGACTGGACAAAATTGAATCTTTCATTAAATCCAAGGACCACAAGGACATGCTCAAAAACCTTTTGGATGAAAATGATAGACTTAAACTGAGAACCGAAACCATACAAAAATTTGACTCTTTAAACGCCAACTTGAGCTCAGAAAATAAAATTGATGTTGAAAATGCATCTGAGCTTAATGAGGATGACAACATGAGTGAAATTTCTGTAGAGGACACGGTTGACTGCTCAGAATTTGTAAAAAGCGAAACTGAAAACCACAAGAATCTAATTTCTGAAAATTCAGTGGAGTTCGCTCGATTGTCCCAACAAAAGTCCCCGATCTTAGCAGAGAAAGCGGTTGTATATCAAAAGGTCAGGACCACTCCAAATCAAGTGTACAAGGTCACAGGAGTAACCGAACATCAGACTGCTGAACTCACAGCTATTGTAAATGAAGATAATGCTGATGGCTGCGATGAGTTCTTTTGGTCAGCTCCAATCGACAATGCAGATGAAACAAAAGGCTTGTCGGAAAGGACTTCTTGGATTAGTAAAGGTCGATAGATACCAGAACCCTTGAACAAGCCAGATAATTTCGATGTGCCAAGTACTAGTGGTACGAAAGACATTCCTCAAGAGAATAGAAGTTCGGTAAAAGAAGACATTCCCTCAAGTTCCTCAGCTCAAAGTGAAACTCCCACAGTTCAAAGTGAACCGGCCAAGGAGAAACCGAAAACGAACGCCAATATCCATCATAAACCGAAGCAGATGAGGAATAAGAAACGTGAAAGGAACCAGAGATACAGGAAGAACCTCTCTGAAAGGAAATAATTCTGGCAATCCCAGAATGCTTATTTCTCACATCAAGACAAGAATCTGAAGGTTGAGGACAATCCTGTCAAAAGGCATGAGAGCCACAACAACCGAAAGCCAAGGTTCGGCTCACAGAACGACTTCAACCGAAAGCAAAGGTTCGGTTCTGAAATCAAAGGAAATCAAAACTCTAAGGTCAGTCCCACCAATGATCAAAAGCAAAAGGGTCACCTAGAGTCTCCAGCCAAGAAGTCATCTCAATATAAGCCCACTCCTTCTCATTCATCTAATTCTTCTAATTCTTCCAATTATTCTCCATCTTGCTCTAAAGCTCATTCTGTTCATTCTCAAAAATCTCATTCGGCAGCTGAACAAAAGAGCAGACAGAAGGTTTCTGCATCCATACCAGAGTCTAAACCGAACGCACCCAGTCCCAATAAAATAAAAGTCTTTACCATTAAAAAGAAAGATGAAACAACACTCATAAAACGAACATATCTTGTTGACATCTCTCTTACTATTCCTGTTCCTGTGAAAGGCTCACGTGGACCCAAGAAACTTTGGGTTCCTAAATCTGCTTAATTTTTGCAGGTTATAAGTGACGAGCAGTTTGACGAAGAATGGTACATCGATAGTGGCTGCTCACGTCACATGACAGGGAGGAAAGAGGAGCTCAGGGAATACAGGTCTCTTTCAAATGGTGGCAACGTCAAGTTTGGAAACAACTCTTTCGGCACCATAAAGGGATACGGAATGATAACTAATGGTGATTTTACTATAAGGAAGGTGGCATATGTGGAAGGACTGCAACACAACCTCATCAGTGTATCTCAGCTTGTTGGAGGAACAGGTCTCAAAGTCTCATTCGACGATGAAGGTTCTGAAATTATTGAGAAGAAGACGAAGAAAGTAATACTCAAATCGGAGCGTAAGGGTGAAATGTTTCCTCTAAACCTTAAACCCATCAAGGGAAACCCAGCTATATGCTTGTTATCAAATGCGCAATCTGACAAAAGCTGGTTGTCGCACCGAAGACTCTCGCATCTCAACTTTAAAGATATCAACAAACTTGTCACTGGAGGTCATGTTCGAGGTCTTCCATTGCTCATGTTCGATAGAGATCATTTGTGTGCTGCATGCGAAATGGGGAAACAGAGTCATCAAAGTCATCCATCCATAATCAACACTAAAGTTGTTGAACCACTTGAATTACTTCATATTGATTTGTGTGGTCCATCATCTATCGAAAGCATCGGTGGTAGCAAGTATATTCTTGATATTGTTGATGACTTTTCACGATTTACATGGGTGTTCTTTTTAAAGCTCAAATCTGAAGCGACTCATAAGCTGAAAGTGTTTATCAAGCAAATTGAAGTACAGCTAAAGAAGGTCGTTTGCAACATCAGGAGCGACAATGGTCTGGAATTCAAGAACAGGGACTTTGAAGAATTTCTAGCAGAAAAGGGAATAAGTCACAACTTCTCAGCTCCCTACACACCTCAACAGAACGGAATTGTCGAAAGACGAAACCGATCTTTATGTGAAGCTGCCCGAACTATGCTAAGTTTTGCTTCCTTACCTCTTTATTTTTGGGCTGATGCTATTTTTGCTGCTTGTTTTACTCAGAACAGGTCATATCTAAACAAGCGCTTCACGCTCACACCTTACGAGATTCTCAACAACAGAAAGCCCAATGTGAAATTTTTCCACGTCTTCGGCTCACGGTGTTTCATCTTTAACTCTAAAGAACACCGCAACAAGTTCGATGTCAAAGCCGACGAGGGAATCTTTCTCGGTTATTCTCTCACTTCCAAAGCATACAGAGTCCTAAACAAGCGTTCGAGGAAAATCGAAGAGACATATTACGTGACCTTTGATGATAGCTATGTCAAAAAGCTTCAGGCCAAAGAAGACACATCTGGGGAAATCTTTCCTCAAACTGGCCAAGTCACAGTCTCGATCGCTAATCTATATGAGAAGTTTATGGAGCTCTTTGACGAACCAGAGAAAGCTACTCTCTCAGAAGCAGGTACAGCAGACAACAAGGTAGACCATATGAAACAAATTGTCGAAGAAGCTGCCAGGAGAATGAACGAAGGAGGATCGAATTCTGATGAACCTCCATCCAACGATGCTTCAGTTGAGGGGGAGCCAAGCTCACATGTTGAGGGGGAGCCAAATTCTCCAAATGCTCCAGAAAGTCCAACTCCAACCGAAAGTACTTCTCCAATCGAAAGTGCTTCATCAACCGAAGGTGCATCAACGCCTGAAAGCCCAGCACCACAAGAAACCTCTGAACCTCAAGCTTCTCATAGCTCATCTATCGAGGGGGAGCATGCTGATATGTCGCTCGACTACGAAAGTCAATCCGAGCCAGAAGAAATGATCAATGCTGAACTAGACCCAACCTTTGATCCAAACTGTCCTCCTCTCACCAAATGGACCAAAGATCATCATATCTCTCAAGTGGTTGGTGATGTCTCTGAAAAGGTTCTGACCCGATCACAACTGAAGGCAAAACAGACATCCTTATTTTCTAAAGTTGAGTTTTGCATGTTTAACTCATTCGTATCCAAAGTTGAACCGAAGACAGTTAACACTGCTCTCGATCACTCCGATTGGGTTCAAGCGATGCAAGACGAACTGAACGAATTTGAAAGGAACAAAGTCTGGCGCCTCATTCCAACCCCTCCAGATGCCTCGGTTGTTGGTCTCAAATGGGTCTTTAGGAATAAAATGGACAAGGAAGGGAACGTGATAAGGAACAAAGCTCGTCTGGTGGTAAAAGGATATTGTCAGGAGGAAGGGATTGATTATGAAGAAACTTTCGCTCCAGTAGCTAGGCTCGAATCTGTGAGAATCTTTCTTGCTTATGCTGCTCACAAAAACTTCGAAGTTTTCCAAATGGACGTCAAGTGTGCATTTCTTAATGGAGAACTAGAAGAAACAGTGTACGTAAAGCAACCACCTGGGTTCGTGAACGAAAAGTATCCAAATCATTGCTACATTTTGGATAAAGTTGTGTATGGTCTTAAACAAGCTCCGAGAGCCTGGTATGAAACGCTAACTAAATTCTTAAAGATGTCTAAATTCAAACAAGGTTCGGTTGACCCAACCTTCTTTCGCAAAAAGGAAGGTAACCACCTTATGATAGTTCAAATTTATGTCGATGACATCATCTTTGGCTCAACGAATCCCAGCCTAACAGCTGAATTCAGAAAGCTGATGGAGACTAAGTTTGAAATGAGCTCAATGGGTCCTATTAACTTTTTCCTTGGTTTAAATATGACAGGGACCTGAAGGCATCTTTATCAATCAGGAAGCTTACACGAAGATTCTCCTAGCAAAGTTTGGTATTATGGGAGACTCCAAAGTCAAAGTCCCAATGGCATTCGGCACCAAGCTAACTCCATCTCTAGACAAACCGGCTGTCGATATCACGCTCTATCGTCAAATGATTGGCTCACTAATGTATCTTACTGCTAGCAAGCCTGACATCATGTTTTCTGTATGTTATTGTGCTAGATTTCAGGCAAACCCACGTGAACCTCACATGCTTGCAGTCAAGAACATTCTACGCTATCTCAAGCGAACTACCTCCTTAGGTCTTTGGTATCCATCCAACTCAGGCTTCTTCGTTCAAGCCTACTCAGATGCAGACCTTGGAGGATGTGGACTCGACAGAAAAAGCACCACTGGTGGCTGTCAATTCCTTGACGGGAAGTTGGTTAGCTGGCAATCCAACAAACAAACGTGCGTGTCGTTGTCTACTGCCGAAGCGGAATACATAGCCGCTGCATCTTGCACCTCTCAAGTGATTTGGATCCAGAGTCAACTTCGAGACTATGGACTCAATATGAAGAAGATCCCACTATATTGTGACTCTGAAAGTGCAATTAGGATCTGTCATAACCCAGTGCAACACTCTAAAACCAAACACATAGCACTGAGATATCACTTCACCAAAGATCATGTGGAAGATGGAAACGTCGAGGTACACTTTGTAAGAACCACTGATCAACTGGCTGACGTCTTTACCAAAGCTCTTCCTGAAGCATCATTCAACAAAATATTGCAAGGGCTAGGTATGATGGAATCGGAGTTAGTACCTAAAACTAACTCTCCACCTCAAACGTAAGCAGCGAAATTGACCGAACGTTCAGGTTCGGTTGAATAATCTGACTCGCTCATCCCCACAAAGGTAGTTTTCCTGGTTGTATATTTCATGTACAAAGTTTTTTATCTTATTGTTAAAAGTATTTTCTGATTGCTTGTCTAAATTCCTTGGTTTCTCAAAATTTTCCAAAACCGAAACCTGCCGAACGCTCGGGTTCGGTTTTTCAAAATTTTCTTCAACCGAAACCAGCCGAACGCTCGGGTTCGGTTTTTCAAAATTTACCCCAACCGAAACCAACCGAACGCTCGGGTTCGGTTTTTCAAATTTTTCCAAAGTTTTTTTTTTCTATTACTTTTTCCAAATCTTATTTTTTTCTTACTTATTTTTTTATTTTTTTTTTTATTTTTATTTTTTATCAAAAACACCAAAAACATTTTTCTCTTTTAATTTTGTTTGTGTGCTCGTTCGTTTATGGAAATATAATTGTTGGATTACTTAAGTGTCCCTAGAAGCATGCTGCTGTATGTGTCCCAAGCCTCATAAGATTTTGAATAATAGCCTTAATAACTTGGTATAAACACACATTGTCTTCCCAATTAGGCTATCATATTTATTCTGATCGTAAGCTACCTCACTCTCTTCTCACATGAGATAAGAGTTGTTCTGCTTGGTCCTTATTTTCGCAGCAGAGGTACTTTGATTTCTTACACCATCTCCATTACATTCGTTTCATCAACGTAACCCTTGAGACTCTCAGAAATTACCACTGAGGTTTATGGTTATACAACAACTGTGTTTATGATCTCAGTTTCGTGCCACGACGAGCTGAGTGAAACCCAATATTCAACACCAAATCTGAATTGACGGTGAACAATAAATTTGCTCAAGTTTTCACCTACGAATTGACGGATGTATCCTACTGAAATCTCAAATTTTATTTTTGTGTGATTCCTATGAAATTGTTAAACACCATAACATTTCTACCCTTGGGATCCAGTTTTTAATTTTTTTTGAGATTTTATATTTTCCCAGCCAATTTACAATTAATTTCTACCTACTTGTTCAACAGACTACACCGGTCTCACAAGTACTTTGTTCACTTTCTTTCTTATTTCAAGATTAGAATTGTTGGATCAAAGCGAAAGCCACCCTTACTTAGCCAATTAAAAGAACCCTTTCAACATTTATTAATAAATGTTTGATCGTCATTCAACGGGAAACCACATTAACACTTTGAGGTCTCTCTTGATCTCGAAGGAAGAGATTCGTGCCCGGGATCATTTGTTTCGTGTCATTCTTGACATCACAGTCATTCCTAAAAAGAGTTGCTTTATTTCTTTTCTTTTTACACTCTTTGCACGAAAATCTTTGATTTTCCAATATTCCGTTACTAATAATTACAGGCTAAATTATTGCTTTGGTGGTTAATTTTCAAGCCGTGGTCAAAGATCATCCACGTGGGCATTTAATTCAAAAGATGCCATTTAAAGGATAAGACAAAAAGTTGCTGACTCAGGCGGGAGTTAAAAGGATTGAATTTCAAACGACGGTAAAAAGGGAACGCGTGTGAATTTGGAACATCCACACTTTTACTGACATCATGGACGCGTGTGCGAATTTCAAGCGACACCACTCTGGCACTTAAAGGCGCGTGAGGATTTGAACCGGTTTATTCTGAAACGGCGCTTGTTGGGCGGCGTGATCCTAGGAATCTGACACTCTCTCTCCTACGTGATCATCGCATGCCTTAACTGTCACGCATAGAAGATATGAAACAATTTTTCTCTCTCCTTTTCCCCACTATAAAAGGCAGTCTCTACTCTCATTACCTCTTTACTGCATCCGGAATTTCCAAGAGAGCAAACACTCCCAAAAGCTTCACTGTTCATCTTCTTCTTCTACCTTCAACAATGGCAGAATCATCCTCAGTCCATGCTACTTCACACATCCTTCCCATCCGTCCACAACAATGCTTGGTGATCGACCTCACTCCTTCGTTATACGACTCTTACATGACGCCGATCATCGAGTGCTTGAAGTACTCTCAGATCGCTCCTGCACTCACTAGGGATGAATCTGTGCCCATGGAGATTCTTTCGCAGGTGTATGCGACTGCTCATTACGACAAAGCAGTTGAGCGGGTATTCTTCGAGGTTGCTGATCACAACACCTCCATTTCTCACCAACGATTTGGTACACTGCTAGGGTTGGCTGCTGATCCTTCACGAGTTCATCCGGAGTCGATTCCGCTTGGGAATCTCTACAACATGTTTTACAACATGGGGTACACGGAGGCGCTCCCCTCCGTCGCAAAGTTTAAGAAGTCCTGCCTGCTGCCACAATGGAACGGTCTGTTTACAGTCCTCTTCAAGGGCTTATCTGAACGGAGCTCAGGATCCGATGGTTCAAGTCGACTGTTCCTGTCGATCATGTATGTTGTTTACAACGGAGTCAATCTAGACTTTGGGTTGGTCATCTGGCAACAGCTCATCCAGAGCCTTTCTTCCTCTTCACGACACTCTGAGGTGTCGTACGCCCGGTTCTGGACGATTATCTCAAAATGGGCGATGGACAAATTCGACATTCCCATTGCTGCAGGTGCATCGATGTCTTCGATTGGTACGTTTCATACCATGAAGATCATCGTCTCTGATGCATCTAAGTTCTCCTTCATTGGCTCTATTCCGGAGACAATGTACGGCGATGTTCCGTCCGATAGCAGGATCATCCGGACGATCAAGGAATTCAAGGCGTCTGGTCCTAGGGTTCTTACACAGGAAATGCTCAAGTCAATCCATGACGCTGACAAACCTGTCAACAGGGGCAAAAAGGCGGAAAAAGGGAAGCATGTGACCAAGGCTCCTAAAGGTCCTTCTCCTAGGAAGAGGAAACAAACCAAACCGGCACAGTCCCCGCAACCGAAGAGAATGAAGACTCAACCGAAGCGAAAGCTTGTAATCGCTTCCTCTTCGAGTGATTCAGAAAACGAGAGTTCGGGTTCGGATGGCTCTCATAGAGGCGAAACCCCTCCCAGAGTCAACACCCCACCCCGATCACCTACCCCAGACATGGAACTTCGTGTCTCACCAGTTCCTTCACCTCCTCCAACCATCCCTACTTCCATTCCCACCATAAACCCCTCCACCACCCTACTTAAAACCTCTTTGCCTATACCACCACCCATTTTCACAGATACCACTACCACAACTGCTAAGGTTACAACCAACGTATCTGATACGGGGGTTCATACCAGTGCAACCGAAACACCACCCATAACCGAACCACCTCAAACCGAAACCCAGCATACAACCGAACCTACCCATTTTCAACCACCACCCGAAACCCCACCCACAAACACACAACCTGAACCTACCCACACCACAACACCCCCAGCTTCACCGCCCCCACCATCTCCAGATCATGCCTCTGATGGAGATAACCCATTACTTGGCGGAGACAACATGACCTCCGATTCGGTCTACTTTAGTCTGTTTCAGGTTCTTAGTGACGATGAGGACGATGCTCCAGTGACAAAGAAGCATCTCAAGGAGCTAAACGAGAAGGTTGACTTACTTCTTGCGTCATCCACTAACTCTCAGTCCCCTCTCTCTGAAGCCACTCTTCAGAAAATTGTTGACGCCTTCTCCAAAGCTCATCATGATTCTGTTGCTTCAGCCACAGCCGCTATAGACGCCTCCACAAAAGCCTGTGAGGCTACGACCGCAAAAGTCGATAAACTATTCTCAGATGCCTCTTCCCTGTTGAAGTCCTTACAGGAGAGTGCCGATGCTACCAAGGCAACTTTGAAACCAATCATTCAGCAATTGGCCAAGTTCGTCTCAACGGAGTTACAGTCATTCGCTACCTTAGGCCAATCCATCAGCGATGATAACTCGGCCCTTCGTGCCTCCATTGACGAGCGCCTCGCTAAGCTTCAGGAGGATCTCGCAGCTGAAAATTCACTAATGGACGTTTTAGCGAGCAAAACCACCGCCCTTAAGGTCAAGAGCACTCAGATTTCAAACTATCAGCAATAGCTTGAAGCTCTTCGATCAGAACGGAAGGTTATAAAAACTTGTGTTTCGGATGTACACGCTGCCCTATCTAACATCCTGGAAGCACACGATCCCATTCTCAATCACTCGGTGAGGCGAACCCTTGCTGAGAAACTTACTCCTGCCATGGACCTTCTTAGCAAAATCGAAGGCTTACCCAGTTTCGTGTCCAATCCGAAACAAGGGGGAGAAGGGAAGAAGTCCGGATCGAAACCACCTCCTTCCTCAACAGCTGCTCACACAACCGAACCACCTCCAACTGGTCAAGCTTCGGGTTCGGGTGTAAAGGATAAAGGGAAAAACATAGCTGAGGAAGAAGATGAAGATGAAGATAAAGAAACCATTGCGGACCTGTTAAAGCACAAAAACAGTTGCAATGTGGAAGACGATAACATTCGTGTGGCGCGAGAGGCTGAAGAAGCCGAACGCAAGCAGAAGGAAGCCCACGATCTCCTCGAGAGCAGGAAGACTCTGTTCCCTGCCTGGACTCCGGAGAGAATGATCAAGGAGGCCATAGACACTCCTAGCATCCTATGGCTCGAACCGGTGATATCGTTCAACTGCAATAACTCTGTCGATTCGCAGTTCGATATGTCGTTAACTCGAAAGGCGTTTATCTTCCACGCCTTCTCCAATATTTATGAAGTCCCTCATCCGAACGCTGAGGTCGATAGGGAGCTTATCGAGTTCTATCTGAAAGCTGCTCAACCATAATATCAGACATGGAGCGCTCAGAAGATCGTGAACGTTCGTGTCTTAAAACCTTATACCGAAGGGAGATTCATCAACGTTCGGTTCAGGGTGATAAGAGGGTCTGCCAAAACCGAACATCTTATATCTTTGGCAGATTTACCGAACTTAAACCCTCATGATTGGATTGTGTTCCACAACATCCTTTTGACGAACGAAGCAGAATATGGTCCCATTATAGACCATCTCAAGAGGATGATTGTTTGTTACATCATGGAGGTTGCCCTTATGGATCAGGAGATTGCCACAGTCTTCAAGAAGAAACCGAAGATAGCTACTGTGGGATCGGCCAGTGATCTCAATCAAATGAAGATGGGCAAGATCGATCTGAGACGTAATTCGGTCATGTTCACTAGAGCAGAAGGACAGAAATGTCTCTTTGCTTTGACGGATAAGCATCTTTACACCAACACGTGCCTTGAGCATGTTTTGTCAATCATCCGAAGGTGTAAGGAGAATGCAGCAGATGATGTCAAGTACTTCAACGACATGATTCAATGGTACATCAGATTCAGGCAAACGATACTTGCTCTGATCTCTCGTCTATTTGAGACCGTGAAGAAGAAGGTACCCGGTGCTGCTGCTGGCCCAAGTAAAAAGTGAAGATCTCGCTCCAATTGACACAAAGGGGGAGATTGTTGAGTTGAAGACTCGTTTGAAGATTGCGTTATTGGGCTCGGCTGATAGTCCATCTATTTTGTACTCCGGTATTGGGCCTGTCCAACCGTGAGTTTGCTAGGTTTATTATATAAAGATATGCTTGCATGCATATTAGGTTAACAATTGAGAAGTAACGATTACGATAGGATTGCATATTTAGTCGTTCTTGTAAACCTCCAACCCTCTACAGTTGATGTTCTTGATCGAGCTCTTCTGAGGGTTTTGTTTATAATCATTCGACTCGTTTGATTCATCGTTGAGTTGTTCATACTTTAGCTTTCGTTCTTGCTGTTTAAATATTTATTTACCTGTTTAAGATCTAATCGATCTTTAAGATTAAGTTTTAATCTCATCACCACTTAAGAACTGTCAAAACCTTGGATTTCTTTTTCTTGAAATACATCTCAAATAACCTTCAATTCACATTGTCACCTACAAATTAAATACCACCAAATGTTAACTAATAAGTGTACTGAAGATGAACAAAAAGTTGGCATGCATTGTATATCTATTAGAAACGAATAAAAACAAATAAGCAAGGGTATTAGAAGATTGTCTGTAATGTCGAATCTCACCCATTGACTTTTTTTTACAGATTCTGAGTTTCTTAATCACATCCTCAATTCATAAAATGATAAATCAAGCTGCAAATGAAACAGATCAAACCCATATCGTTCCACAAAACTGAACATAACTATTTAAAATTTTGAAATCATTCAATGTCTAAGGATCTATTTAAAATATTTCGTGCAATAAACAATGCACATAAACACGTAGTTAAGAAAAACAATGAATGGACAATCTTTTTAGGTTTCCATCTCTTTCTGGTGGCAATTAGTGCGTTAACTAACGATGAAGGAGGAAGTAGCAGCTTCGAATAAGGTTTATTGAGATAAAGATGAGAATGGTAGTCACGCAGGCTGAGGTCGCGACGGCTTGTAGTAACGTCAGTGGTTCGCTGTCATATCGACAGTAATTGCTAGGAGCAAGGGTAGTAGGGCTTATAGAGAGATATGATAGAATTTTTGAAAGGTGATGGTGGCTTATAAAAGGATAATATTGGAATCAATTTGAACGGGTCTTCCAAGACGGTTAGCAACAATCGCCAAAGTTTAAAAAGTCAAAATATTGTCTATTTTGTTTTTTGACTTTTTCAAATACTGATCGGATAAGATTTACCTGGTTGTAATGCATAAAGATGTTATAAATGTTGCTTTAAGGGTGTACCTCTTAAAATTCAAAATTTGAGGCTAAATGCTTATTAAGGTATATATATATATATATATATATATATATATATATATATATATATATATATATATATATATATATAGGGTTAAGTTCAAATGAGAACACTATTTAATGTGAGAATGTGAGAACACTACTTTATGTTATTATTCTATTATGAATTTTGTATATACAACGATATGACATTATTCATCAACAAATATACAAACAATCACACATTAATATTCACATTAAAATTTTGTATGTACAACTTTATGACATTATTCATCACCGAATATATGAACAATCACATATTTAACATTCACATTAGAATTTACTAAATTACTACATATATATATATATATATATATATATATATATATATATATATATATATATATATATATATATATATATATATTTTATAGTAGAATAGCAATATAAAATTGAATATATTTATATTATAATTACTACAATACTATACATATTAAATTCATAGTAGAATAGTAACATAAAGTAGTGTTCTCACGTTCTCACATTAAATAGTGTTCTCATTTGAACTTAACACTATATATATATATATATATATATATATATATATATATATATATATATAGGGTTAGATTATTTTGTTTCTAGTAACAATTTTGTGCCAGAATGCACAGATCTGGACCATCGGGTGAAATATAATCAAAGGTAATGATCTGAGGGTCTATGATAGTCGAATAGGATAACATAGACCATATAATCACACAAATTTCAGCATAAGGGCATTTTAGTCAATTAACCTATATTAAAAAGGAAATTTTCGGATTTTTAGGGATAATTAATTCATTTATTTTTAAAAATCTGAATATTTTAAATTAATTCAAAATTAGAAATTTGATTTTATTTTATCAGAATGGTAGAATGTTAACCATAAACTAATAAATATATTCGTCAATTATATTCTGTCAGAATGACAGAATGCCAACCATAAACTAGTAAATACATTCTAAAAAGAATACACAAAATCAATTCTTGAACTAATAATATCCAAATAATTACATTGTATGATTATGATTTATTGAATAATGACAACATTCTGAAAGAAAAAAGAAAAAAAAACATCACAATCTAACAAAAACACTAATCTATTCTACTAGAATATTATTTTTTAGCAACACTTTATACATTGTAGCATAACACATTCTAGTATAATACATTCTCGTTCTCTATGTTTTCTTCCTTCTCCACATCCATGTTAGCCTCTTCAAAACCTAAATCCACAAAGAAAACATAATCAATTTTCAAAAATTAAAAAATTCAATGCATTCTAAGTGAATAAAAACTATAAATTCTGACAGAATGTACTTGTTGTTGACACTTATTCTCAAACATTCTAACAGAATACATCTATATAAAATAAATTATAATAGAATACATTACATAATTCAAGAGCTGTGATAGAATACATAATTCAATAGTTGTGATTGAATCATCAACATGCATATGCATTCATTCCCAGTAAACACTAGAGTATGTATTCATAATTCACAGCAAGATAAAGAAGAAGACGAAAATGAACAGAAAAGAAACGAATTTGGAATACCTGGCTAGAAAAAGGCTTGCATTCACCATGTAAGGCAACCACCCGTAAACACTCAGTAAACCCAAGATCATACACCCTCACCATTGAATCAAAAACAATTAGCCCTACCATGGCATTTTCCGGCAACTGTGCAACAATCAACAACAACTCATTCTTAAGTGCTTGAAGTTCATCCTCACTTGAACTACCATCAACGACAAAAACAAACGTCGGCCCAATCCCCATCCCCCTCTCTGTTAACCCTCGTTGATCTAAACTCGACAAAGAAGAAGAAGAATATGAGGAAGAATTCGATTTAGCCAACCCTAATTCATTACTAGTTCCCTAATTGTGAACCGGATTGGAATTCATCCGGGTCGGAGTCATCAAACCCTGGTGACCTAATTGGCTAAAGAAGGAACGAATATGATTTCTCAAACCCTGGTGACCTAATAGAAATTAGGGCTTTTTATGTCCTATGTTTTTGTTTGATTGGGTAAAGAAGGAACGAATGAAAGTAGCGTCGACAAGAAAGAATGCAGCACGAAGGCTCGCAGGCATTTTAAGAAATCCGATGTTTTGTCGATCTATTGCAAGGAGAGAGAAAGCATCTCCGATTCTCATCTTCAGTTGATCGGGGACGAAAGGAACTCGATCGAAGCAGGGGAAGAACGAACGGAAGGCAACAACAACATAACTAGGTTGATGGTGATGGTGTTGATGCCGATGATAAAGTGCTCAACCACAAACATAACTAGATCAAATATATTTAGTTTAATTCCTTAATTGAATGATTAGTTTATTTCCTTAATTGAATAATTTCAATTAAATAATTTCCTTAAATAAAAGTACAAAAGGTCCAAAATACCCTTTAATGATTTAGTTAATTATTTATTAGTTCTTGAATTCTCATTGGTGCATTTAGGCACACAATAGTTGCTAAAAACATTTGAACCTAACTCTCTCTCTCTCTCTCTCTCTCTCTCTCTTTCTATATATATATATATATATATATATATATATATATATATATATATATATATATATATATATGTTGAGAGAGAGAGAGAGAGAGATTATATATATTTATTTTAAAAAGTAAATGTAAAATTAATGATTACTTTAATGTAAGAAAGTAATGA
Organism: Lactuca sativa; assembly: GCF_002870075.4. Classification (NCBI taxonomy): domain Eukaryota; kingdom Viridiplantae; phylum Streptophyta; class Magnoliopsida; order Asterales; family Asteraceae; genus Lactuca; species Lactuca sativa. The sequence goes on along the minus strand of NC_056624.2, from coordinate 130,919,001 downwards.
TTAGTTAATATTTTTTGACTTTTTAATATACTAAAAAAGTAATTATAAAGGGGTATAACTAATAACAATTTAATTATTAAGGGATATAAATAATAGTAAATTTTTTGAAAGAGGGTTCTAAATAAAAAATAATATGTTGTGTTTTTGATTAATTGATTTGCATTGACATGAATTAAAGTCTAAGTAATATAAGTCATTCCAACAAATTCCAATGGCTTATTATTTTTTTGAACAACTCAAATTTCATTAGAAAACACACCCAAACATTGACGAGGAGCTAGTGTTTATACAAAAAAACCCATTATAACCAAATGTCCTTATTAGACTTTCTACCAAGTTTACATCGAACGTTATAGCAAAGAAAACTGGTATTAATAACCTCAATGGCTAGTATAGAGGTACTCTTGACTTTTCTCCTTAATCGGATGTCGTTCTTGGTGCACCAAGTGATCCAAAGGAATGGTCTAACCATCATGCCATATTTAACCACATCAGAATTTGACCAGCTGGGATTTGAACCGCCTTTGTGATGGGTTTTCTAGGTTATGAAAAGAAATTTTCATGTGGTGGAAAACTCTTAAACCCTTAACTTCATATGCAACCTTAAAATGATCTATATTTTCTCTATTGATAGCAACTAACTATGAATATCAAGAAACCCTAGGAGAGAGGCTATGAAATCGAAATTCAAATTAAATTAGGGTTACATAACTTTTCATTATTATTGCGAATAATCAAAGTAGAATCCTTCTTCAAATTCTTGGAAAGATAGCACCAAAGGAATGGATGCCTGTAATGGCTTGTACCCAAAACCCTAGTAGCAAGAAGACTTCACGAGAGAGGAGGCTTGAGCAAAATTTCGGCTCTATTAAGGAAAGAAGGAGTGGACAAAATAGTAAGTGCCAAGGAGGGGTTTATAAAGTCGAATGAAACTTGATGCCAAAGCTTGGGTTTTTGGGATATGGCCCAGATCTCCTATCCTAATAAATGAGTACCAACTTTCCACGTATAAATAGCTGAGACCCCTTCCAGTGAATTTTCCCGCTCAAAACAATAATGTGAAATTCTGCTTTTGCGCTTTCAATTCAGGATATAATACATTCCTTATTTTCAGCATTATTAAAACTTATGGTTTACTCGAATCTGTTAATTAAGAGACTCACATTGTAAATATATTTTCAAAATAATACTATTATCCATCTAATATCTTCCTTCTTTTCAACATTTTAAAAAATATCGACCTGACAAACTTTTATTTCGTTTAACTTATTTAACTAAAATAAAAATAAAGTTAGACATATTCCTTTAATTCAGATAGTTTCTTATTTGTTACCATTTATATCTATTATTTTGATCGAAATTACCCTTACACAACTATTAATAATTTCAAAGTTCTTATAAATGCATTCAAAGTTATGAAAGGAAATGCATTAGAGATGACTTATTTAACAGGATAATATCATTCTTATGATTTTATTTAAACTCAGATTACCATTTACAGGGTTCATCATTCTCACCCGATTTTATTCCCCTCTGTTATCCATTGTTTCACGATCTGAAGTTCATATAATCAGCCTTCTGCAACACATGGTAAATCATGTTAGCATTTCGAATTTGTCATTGTTCTTTATTTCATTCCCTATTTTCTGCTTTTGTTTTGTATTTACTGCAACTTACACCTAACAAAAATTGTCTCTATTTCGTTTTTATGCTATTATGTATTTGTTTTTTAGTGCATATAACAAAGAATATCTACGCACTTTACTTTTTCTTCTTTTTTTTCTCTATTTCATTTTTCTTATATTGTATGTTGTTTACTTCTACTAACAATGAATAACAACATATTTTGTTTTCTGTTATTATGTATTTGTTTTTTTACTACAGATAACAAAGAATAGCTACATATTCTACTTTTTCTTCCTATTGTTTTTTTTATGTATTTTTTTTTATATTTCTAGGTTGTTTACTTCTACTAACAATGAATGGAAACATGCTTTACTTATTATGTTTGTCTTGCTATATATTATGCTTTTTTCTTTCAATACTTATGTTTTTTATGGGCATAATCTTCACTTATAAAATCCGTTCTTTTTTTTCATTATGTTTTCCTATTTTAAGTTTCTTGTATTTGCTGTAATTTACAAGGAATATAAAGCTATTTTTGTTTTTCTGTTTTGGTTTTTTGGTTACTGTAGATAACAAATAATAGATACACACTCTTATTTTATTCTCTATTTTGGTTTTATAGATAGTTTTTTGCTTTCAATTTTCTCTATTTCATTAATAACAACATACTTTACTTTTTCTGTTTTATAAATTCCTTTACTGTGGTAAGTACAATGTTGTAAAATCAACATGATAGAAAACTTGAATCATTGATAATTTTAATCTAGTTTGTTATTCTATATTTTAATTATGGTTCTTACTAATTTACTTTTAAAGTCCAATATCGTTTTCTGTTTCTTTTGTGCTTATTGCGTGTATTCCTAATTTCTTGTGTTAAATGCATTACACCGAGGCATAATAGTCATTTTATAATAGGTGCAAAATCATTTTTTTTTATAATAGTGTATAATATAGAATATTATATTTCTTGAATGTTTATCCTGTGTAATTATTGGTAATTATCGTCCCTTTCTTTGCGATAGTTTTGTTACTTCTTGTACCTATTTAAGCCCATTTGGCTGTTTAATGAAATAGATCTGATTTCCATCGTATTCTACATGGTATCAGAGCGAACTTAAAACCCTAAATAATCTTGTTCTTCTTCTTCTAGGATGACAGGATCCTATCCAAAAGACAAAAGCGGAGAAAGCTCCAGCTCCTCCATTGATCACAATTCCCGATTCTACCTTCACCCGTCTGATGTTCCCAAACAGATCCACGTTAATGAGGTACTTACAGATTCCAATTATGCAGACTGGTCGCAGGAGATGGAAAATTTCCTTTTTGCCAAGAATAAATTCGAATTCGTTGATGGGACTATTAAGAAGCCATTAAAGGGAGCAAAGGATTACATGTTATGGATGAGGTGTGATGCCATGGTGAAGGGATGGCTCACAACAGCCATGGAAAAGAATATCCGAGACAGAGTTAAATACGCTAACACAGCGTCTCAGATATGGGATGATCTGCGTGAACGATTTGGCAAAGAGAGTTCTCCTAGGGCTTATGAACTCAAACAGAAAATTGCTTCAACAAGACAAGATGGAACCTCTGTTTTCACTTATTATACGAGTCTTCGTACTCTTTGGATGAAGTTTCGTCGATTCTGCCTTTCCCCAAGTGCTCTTGTGACAAGTGCACATGCAATATTGGAAAAGAGATAAGCGAGTTCCAAGAGAAAGAATGGTTGTATCAGTTTCTCATGGGCCTCGATGCGGATTTTGCAGTCACCAAAACACAGATCCTTGCAACAAAGCCCACACCATCCTTGGCCACTGTCTACCACCTGGTTGCTGAAGATGAAAGACAAAGAACTATTTCCAATGACAAGAGAGCATCAACTGAACCTGCTGCCTTCAAGGCGTTCCAAGGAAAGAGCACTAACTTCAATCCTCCAAAGGAAAGAAATTTTCAGAAAAGCTTCAAGGAGAACAAAGAAAAGAAGGAAGATGAACAATGCACGTTTTGTGGTAGAAACGGGCACAAACGAGACGGATGTTTCAAACTTATCGGTTACCCGGAGTGGTGGCCAGGAAAGAAAGGTGACAAAGCCAAGCCAAGGGCTGCTTGCACGGAGACGAAGAGTAGTCCCATACCAGAATTAACCAACAAACAGTATCAGTTGTTCCTGAAGCATTTCTCCAGCAGCAACGAGTCGGTAGAACCGAAGGCAAACATGGCAGGTAAAGGAGGCAATGATGACTGGATTATTGACTCTGGATGCACTAAACACATAACACATCTTTCTGATATACTTGAAAATAAAGAAATTACTCCTTTTGAGAAACCTTTTATCATACCTAATGGTGAGTCCGTTCCTGTTAGAGAAAAAGGAAATTGTACTCTCATAGAAAAAGTTAGGCTCGATGGAGTCTTGTGTGTACCAGATTTTAAATGCAACCTCCTTTCGGTGAGCCGAATAACTAACGATCTGCAGTGTGCTGTAACCTTTTTTCCCAATTTTTGTGTCATGCAGGGACTCCGTATGAAGAACTTGATTGGAGCGGGTAAACGTGAAGGGGGTTGTACCGTAGGAGCATGGTCAAGGAAAGAAAAGCAATGTTGACGTTTAGCGACATCCGGCACAAAAGGTTGTGTCATGCTTCAAAGGGAAAGCTCTCAAAGATTGATTTTATTAAAGGCAGTCTAGTTGTTTCTAGTAGTATAGTTTGTGATTCTTGTGCAAAGGCAAAATTAGCCAGGACACCTTTTCCCATTAGCATCAATAAAACGACTTCAAATTTTGAACTTGTTCATTGTGACATTTGGGGTGGGTATCGAATACCCTCATATACAAAAGCAAATTACTTTCTTACAATAGTTGATGATTTTAGTAGAGCTGTGTGGGTGTTTCTAATTAAACATAAAAATGATGCAAGTAGATGCCTCATGGATTTTCACAAGATGGTAAAGGTCCAATTTGGAAAATCCATCAAGAAGATTAGATGTGATAATGGTGGAGAATTCACTTCCAACTCCATGCATCGATTCTAAAACCAAGAAGGAATTCTCCTTGAGACAACTTGCCCCCACACTCCACAACAAAACGGAGTCATGGAAAGAAAACATCGGCACCTCCTTGAGAAGGCCCGTGCAATCCGTTTTGAGGCTAACATACCTAAAAGGTTTTGGGGTGAGTGTATTCTTACCACTGCATATATAATAAATCGCCTTCCATTGAAGGTCATTAAAAACAAAACACCCTATGAGCTTATCTGGAATCAAAAACCACAATATGACCACATGAGGGTTTTTGGCTGTTTGGTGTATTACAAGAACATGAACACAAAGGGTGACAAGCTTGAAGAGAAGGGCAAACCTGGAATATTTTTGGGTTACCCTCAAGGTGTCAAAGGCTACAAGGTGTATGATGTCAGAGACAAAATAATTGTGATTAGTAAAGATGTTTTGTTTAATGAAAGTGTTTTTCCTTTAAAGGGAATCAATGCCCAAACATGTGACGATGATGAGCAACCGATGAAGTATGGGTATGATAGTCTGAATATGCACCAGTCCTTACATGAGCCCACACAGCCAGAAAATAAAGTTGAATCTGAAGACAAACTTGAGGTTATTTCCTCTGAACAGGACCATGACAATCAAGTCAGAAACACAACCCAATCCCACCATGAGGACGATACCGGTCCAGTTGAAATGATGGACCATGCAGATGAGGCTGGAACAGAAACTCAACTAGGGTCCAACGATACTTTGGATCAACGTGGTCATGATATAGAAGATGATGTTCGAATCAGAAGTACTCGAGTGAAAACTCAACCACAGAAATTTAAGGATTATTTGGTGAAGCTTCCCCCTTCCGTCGTACACCATCAACCCGCTCCAGATCAGGGATCCTCTACGGTACACCCAATCTCTAATTATATTTCTTATAAAGGCTTTTCTAATTCACATGAAGCTTATCTGTCAGCCATTATTTCAAATGATGAGCCAAAAACTTTTAAGCAAGCTTCACAGGACCCACGATGGCAAGAAGCAATGAAAAATGAGGTACAAGCCCTTGAACAGAATGGTACTTGGTTCTTAACTAACTTACCTCCAGGAAAGCGAACTATTGACTCGAAGTGGGTTTACAAGATCAAATATAAACCTAACGGAGAAGTGGAGCGATACAAGGCCCGGTTAGTTGCTAAAGGCTTCACTCAAATGGAGGGAGTCGATTATCATGATACTTTTGCACCAGTAGCAAAGCTGGTAACAGTTCAAACCCTTCTGGCAGTCGCAGCAAAGAAAAACTGGATTGTTCATCAACTAGACGAACAATGCCTTTTTGCATGGCGAATTGGAGGAGGAAGTGTACATGAAAATTCCACAAGGCTTTTCAAGAGAAAATGAGACGTGTGTTTGCCGCCTACGAAAATCTCTTTACGGCCTAAAGCAAGCCTCAAGAAACTGGTATCATAAACTTACCAAGTTCCTTCTAACATTGAATTTTCAACAATCAAAGGCAGATCACTCATTGTTTCTGCAAAATAAGAATGAGAACTACATGGCTATTCTTGTCTATGTGGATGACATTATTATAGTCGACAACAATTTCGAGCTGATTCAACAAACAAAGTGACAACTAAATGAAGCCTTTAGCATCAAAGACCTAGGAAAGTTGGAATACTTTCTTGGTATAGAAGTTGCGCACACTCAAGATAGTTTGGTTCGAGTCAAAGGAAATATGTCATGGACATTCTTACAGATAGCGGAATGCTAGGATGCAAGCCTAGCACTTTTCCTATTGAGCAAAACTTAAAACTTAACCAAGGAGCAAATGAACCGAAAGTTGATGCAAGTCAGTATCGACGTCTTATAGGCCGCATGCTTTACCTACAGGCTACTAGACCTGATGTCACCTATGCTGTCAATGCATTGAGTCAGTTTGTTGCTGATCCAAGACAAAGTCATATGGTTGCTGCGAATCGCGTCTTACGGTATCTGAAAGGAACAACAGGTCAAGGAGTTTTACTTCCTAAAGATGGCAACCCGGTCTTGACTGCTTCTGTGATTCAGATTGGCTTGGGTGTCCGTACACAAGGCGGTCTCGAATCGGTTACTTATTAATGCTCGGTGGTGCTCCAGTCTCATGGAAGACTAAGAAACAAACTGTCGTTTCTCGATCCTCTGCTGAAGCAGAATATTGAGCCATGGCTTCTACTGTAAGTGAAATCTTATGGGTCCGATGGCTTCTTAAAGATTTGCAAGTTCACATTGACACGCCAACACCACTTTTCTGTGACAACCAAGCAGCTAGACATATAGCTAATAATCCTGTTTTTCACGAGCGAACAAAACATGTGGAGATGGACTGTTTCTTTGTCCGTGAAAGAGTTGTTTCTAAGCAGATTCTTCCGATGCGTATTGACAGTAAGATGCAGGTTGCTGACTTATTGACGAAGGGACTTAGTACTAGTCAGCTCAGGCTCTTACTTGGCAAGATAGGCATTGTCAACTTACATGCTCCATCTTGAGGGGGAGTATAGAATATTATATTTCTTGAATGTTTATCCTGTGTAATTATTGGTTATTATCGTCCCTTTCTTTGCGATGGTTTTGTTACTTCTTGTACCTATTTAAGCCCATTTGGCTGTTTAATGAAATAGATCTGATTTCCATTGTATTCTACAATGGTTATTTGTGCTTTTAATCATGTAATTGTCAAAAAGAACATAAACTAAAATAAAATTATAATACTATTTCATATGTGTGTTGTTATACCAATGTACTTTTGTTAAATATATTTGACAAATTTTTCAAAAAACTCGTACGTATGTATATGTTTTTCGTTTCTTTTGTACTATGCATTCTTCTATATCATTTGCATTCATATACCTTTGTTATATCTTACAATTTAACATTCTTGTTAACTCTAAATATGTTGCTACAGAGAATCAAGAGAATAATATAAAAAGCAATGATAAACTTTGTTACGTGCCAACTTTTTCAAAATACAAGTGTATGTCAACTTCACACCCCTCATAACCACACAAAAATGGCTGCTTAAAATGTAAGATGAATTTAAATTGTCACATATTAGTGCATAACCTATATGTACATGTACTTCAAATATATAGCTGGTATAAAAAATCAATGTGTAGAGTTGTTTTGACTACACCTACTATAAAAGTAAACATAAGAGAAGCAATTTTGGTATTTTTCATTTATTTTGGCAATACAGTAAGTTTTAGACATATTTTGATCATTTTTTGTTTCATTGTTTCGTTTATCTATCACTAGGTATGAAACCCGTGTAATACACGAGTTGATTTAAAAAGGATTAAAAATTAAAGTGTAAATAAAAAATATTTTTTAATGTACAATTTTAAAATAAGGAAAAAACATATTGATTGCAATTTAATATCATATATCATATATATCATATATATGATATTTAATACTTTACATATATAAATATATGACTTTAATTTAAAAATTGAAACAAGCTAAAATTTGACAAGTGGATAATATTTATTTCAAAAATACCATAAAATGACAAGTGTCAAAATTCATGAGAGATTGACATGTGGCAAAAAAATCTTCATTTATTAAGGAGGATATGCATCAACCTAACCACCCCACTTAAACTTGTGGATATGTGTGCATGGAGGATGTCTTAAAGGTAAAGCGAATTTATATTACATCAAGGTTTTAAAATCGTTAGCTTAGAAATTAGTGAAAATGGTCAAATAGTTAAAACTTAAAATCTCTAAACTAACTATTTTAAGTTATGCTACCAAAACTCTTGCAAATTTAGAACTTATCCTTATATTCTACGCAACTTACATACAAATCCAAAAAACTTGTAAATTTATTTTCACAATCCATAAATGTTAATCACACAAATGAAACAATGTATATGTTTTACCATATTCATAAGACAACAAAGATTATTGTAGCAGCCAAATATTTTTCACATTATAAAATTAGTTTAAAACAACAAAATGGACAATACAAATCGAATTTTCAAATTTCATCATGTTTTTAGTAAACATTTGAAAATGTAGAATATTAGGGGAGAAGATTAAGGACATAAATCTTTTATACGAATAATCACCTAAAAAATCGAATTTTCAAATTTCAAATTTTGAAGTTTTGCTAACTAAAAAATTCTGAAGTAGCCGATTATATATTTCAATTTCAATATCAACGATTCTTTTTTTCTTTGCTTTCTATGTCTTTTGCTTTACCTTCAGAAATAGCCAATTATATATTCTAATAAGGAGCAAGAAGTAGTGATTATCAGGTAAGTTCTTTTTTTTATTCCATCCAAATCTTCAAAATACAAATCAGCCGATAGCTACAATTAGAGAAACGAAAGAAGAACGAAATGAAGTAATAATGAGCATATAGATGTAATCGATTTAGGTTGAACCGAAAAATATTCATGAAGGAACTTACAACGATCGGTGATGGGTGATTGGTGTATTTTGATTAGGGAAAGAAAATTGGATGTAAACAGGTGACCTTCAAATTACGCATACCTAGAAATTGGGAGGGGTAAGCTTAGTTTGGGTTTAATCGTTGGGGATGGGCGGTTGATACGTAAATTGTCTAATATTAAATACATATAAATATTAATTGCTCACAATTTTTTAAAAAGTTATGTAAATGTAGGCCAAATTTATTTTTTTATATTTATTTATCTATAATATAACCAGATTACAAGAATGGTCCGACTTGCCTAAAACAAATAGCTATTATATGTCAAATATTAGCATTATTTTAGTGTATACGTTATTCTTTTTCGTTAAGTTAATCACATTGTTTATGGCCTATCATCTTATTTTATAAACGAATTACTCGTATTTGTTCAGATTGCATTTGTATCATGAAGTCATTTAATTCTTAAAAAACAGAAAAATTAAATAGTTTGTATTTAGATAATAAAAATATCGTTAATTTGTCTACAAATAAGAGAGAAGGACAAGCGTTAAGGTTGGTTTGTTTGTCAAAGATCGTATTGTTTTCACATGGCCAATTATATGTTGCTTTATTTATTTATAGTTCAAAATACAGAAAGATTAAAATCACTAATTTTAGATAAAGATGACAAACTTGCAAATAAAATATTCTAATGTTGTTTCTAAAGAAGTTTTTGAAAATTTATAAATGATTTTTAATTTTTATAGTATCTTTTATTTACTTTTAGTAAACCACTGTTCGTTTGTCGTATTAATTTATTTATAATAATTTGTTGTATTTGTTTTATTTTTGTTAATTATATGTTTCATTTATAATATATAAATTTCATTTTCATGGTTTTTTTGATAATTTTTTCATTATACTCAAATGTATATTGCATCTAAAAAACTCATGTCTTTTATCCAATAGGTGAACTTACATAAAGTAAATTTTATTTCAATAATGTTTTAAATTTTTATTTTAAAATAAATTTTTAATCTTACTAATAAAACCGCTATCTTTATAAATTAATTTATGGTTTCCAAATATCTAATTACTATTTCAAAATTCTAAAACATTTTTAAATACTTACAATTGACAAGGTTAATAATTAAAAAAACATCAATTTCACAATTCATGATTTTTTTTTCTAGACTTATGATATATTATTAGACAATCAAAATTATTATTCTATTTATAAATTCTATATAGTTTTGCTTAATCAACTGTGGTTTCCATGGATTTAAACATAGTTAATTAATATAAAAATCAAGTTGTCTTATCTCCTTATCTTAAGCCTCATAAACGAACTTTTAGATTATTCCTTGCTAAATTTCGTTCACCTCCATCCCATGGGGTTCTGGAGTTTTCGTGCTTTAACTTTCAATAAGTAACCAAATAGTCTGTGCACTACTCAATTCAGTTAATCCCAAAATTAATTCTAAATAATTTCTGATTAATTCCAAATTAATTATTATTTCTTATTAGTATATTAATCATATAATATATTAATAAATTATTTATTCCAAACTATTAATCATATAATAAATCAGCAATTTAGCCTCTTCCTCCAAAAGTCATTCTATCAAAATAATAGTTTTCAGGGCAACCCAAAAAAGACCTTGCTTTTAATTCAAGAATATACAAATTTTGTTATCGGCATAAACACCTTAATCCAACAGTCTCCACTTGGATAAGTCTGTAACTGTAATTGCAAGTATAGAACTTGAAATAAACAACATAAAGTGCTTTCCAAAGCTATTGTCAAACTCTGATTCAAATCAACTATTGACCCTAAGATAAGTGATCAACTATTCCTTTGTTCTTCAAGATATCGTATGGACACGATACATGGATCAGAATCAATCTCATTATCCAAAATTTTGTTACCTGATTTACCGATTTGTAAAGACTAAATTGGACTTCCAATTGAACACATCAATTAGTCTTGGCTAGGCCCAACTCTATATAGTCAACATCAAATCATCGAGGGGCCCAATGATATCGCTTTTCATGTTAAGGAAAAAGGAATGAATTACATTAACTACATATTCATATAACTCTCATATTAAATCACACATGGAATTACCCTTTATAACATCCAGTTACGATATGTGTTTGGGTAAATCAATGAATAAATAATTCGTAAACAATGAACTATATATCTCTACTTTAAGAATAGAAGATATTATCGTCTTAGAATTACGTGTGACGAGATCCATGATGTGATATCTAAGCATGAGTTAATCCAATACTTAAAATCCCTATTTTCAAAGTACTCATGAATATTGTAGCAATTCAAATTACAATGTATTAACCATAATCGACAATCTACAATCCATTCATGACAGTCTCATATCACTACTTACTTCCAAAAGAATGACCGACTGTGGAATTCTGAATAATATTAAAATTACTAAGGGAAGTAAACATGTAAAGTGGAACAGAATAATAAATTAATTAATTATGGTTTCAAACTTATTAAATGCAATTCCTATTATTTAATCACCATAGCAATTACAAATTTATTCATTGTATATCTTTTCGAGAAATCAAACAACGACATGAATTAGATAACATCAGTCATGCCTATGGTATAAACATGCATACTATGCCTCTATATGGTCCTTTTTTGTGAATAGATCCACCAGACACTATTCTAATGATGCACATTTCATAATTCAAAATTTCTATCCTTTATCTAATATGTAGTGTAATTTCATCTTTACATGCATTGTCTTTCTGTGATGTCGGCGTCCTAAAGTCATAGAGACTAATCCTTTAATATTACAGAATGTTCCATTGGAACTTGTTACTTAAGACAATTCCATGGCTATTAGTTCTCAAGTTCAAGGTACACTCCTGGAACACTTATTTGCATTAAAGTTTCCAACTCACATGTAGATTTTAAAAATATCTCCCATTATGGAAGCATTTTAAAATTCTCAAATGACCAACATTCTGACCAAGAACCATCTCAATCCAGAACGTGACACTATGCTCCATCCTGTTAATAACACACTCCACTATACACAAGCAACCTATTCTTTTGGTAAAACCTTAGAACGTTCTTGATAGTTGCTTGACAACATCAATCACATGCAATTCTAATCCTTTTCACATAATGCTAAAAGAATTTGAAAAATAGAATAACTGAATATTATAGCATGTGTAATCGATCCTATATTTGAATTTTATGGGACTAGACTCATTATTACAAGGGTCCAATATCCGTTCAATTCCTTGCTATAATATTTCCATATATAGAATATCCATTGTTGAAACATTTCAACATGCTATTCATATATGTCTTTGACTAAGTTAAACTATACAATCTAAACCTTTAAATTTGTAACGAAGTATGAGTATCCTCTCCCTTATGTCCATTATAGTGAAACAATTTCTTAACTTTGCAATTTGCAATCTAGAAACATTGTTTCCTACGAATAGTATATTCAGGAGGGGATGAACTATAAGGATATTTATTCCACAAGGAGGGAGAAAGAAGGTGGCAAAAATTCAAGCCAAGAATAAGCAAGCAGGAATGAATCCATAAGGCCCTATTTATAGCCTTGGATACCTCCTAGGGTTTTATCCTTAAGTCCATGTGGGATGGGATAAACCTATTATCGAAATTTCCCTTATCCAAAGGGAATTTTCGTCTACCACACCTCTTCCTAGGGTTCTGGAATATTCCTGATTAAGCAACTCTTGATTAATTGATATTCAACCCTACTATTAATTAAACTGTTAATTAATTCCCAAATTGTTTTCCAATTGGTTTGTAATTAATTATTAAACCATAATAATTAATAAACTAATTCCTCCTATATTCGTTCTACTTGATTTGAGTCTTGAGGGCAACCCAAGAGGAACATATTATTATTAGAAATATCACCATTAGTTAATGAACTTGGACACACTTCCAACAGTCTCCCACTTTGACAAGTCATCAACTATATATGGTCCTATATTTCTCTAATAATCAACAGAGAGAATTTCATCCAATGCATCTGCTGAACTCTGATCTAGTCAGTTTTAGCCCTTAGATAAGTGATCAACTATTCCTTTATCCTCATGGATCTGTATGAATTCGAGAAATCAATAATGGTCAATCTCAGAATTCAAGATTATGTTTCCCGATAAAGGCTTGTGACGACTGCATCTAACTACTAAATTGAACACATCAATTTCAGTCAGGACCCGGCCAGGTATTTAAGATGTTAGCAACAAATCATCTAGGGGCCCATAGATATCGCTTCTCATATTAAGGCAGAAGGGACGAATAAACTTTCACTACATAGTTTTTGTATATTTCATCATGTTATACATGAATATACGTATTATATCTACCAGTTAGGAATAGTGTTGAAGTGCACCAATGCACAATAGAATCATAGAGAAAAACTCCTCATGTATCTCAGTTTGAAAAACAGAAGATATTATCATCTTAGCATTACTCGTGGCTATATACATGAAGTAATCTCTAAGTGTGGGTTGTTCCAATACTTAAATCATCATTAAGCACTCATGAATATCGACGCAATCACTATGCTATGCCCAATCAGAATGGTCAATCCACCAATACTCATGAGAGTCTTGAATTACTACTTACTTCCAAGAGTATGACCGACTGTGGAGGTTTGTGTAAATTAATACTTGGGAAGTGGGATCTAAACATGCAAAATTGAAACTCAATAATAAATTAACAGAAATAATAGCATCACTAATACTTTATTAAGTCTCCATAAAATAATTTTCAATTCAGTTAAAGATTCAAACTGCTAAATGTTTCAAAGATTATCAAACTAAACAACCAAACAATTACACCATATCATCAGCAAATTTAATGCCTATAGATCTAGTATGACTATCATGCTTGATCATTGATAATGGCTTAGTGAACGGATCGGATGGATTCTCTTCCGACAATACTCTGCTCACGAAAATATCTCCATCCTCGACTCGATGTCTCACATAGTGGAATTTCCTAAGTATATGGCTTGAGTTACCATGGTCCTTGGGTTCTTAAGTCAGTCCGACTGCACCCTCTTTGTCATAGAAGATTTCTTAGGAATCCTTGATGCTTGGAACGACACCAAGATCATCAATGAAATTCTTCAACTATGTAGCTTCTTTTACAGCTTCACTAGCTGCTATATACTCTGAATCGCACGTAGAGTCTGCCACTGTAGGTTGCTTGGAACTTTTCCAAGTGACCGCTCCTCCATTAAGCAAGAATACCCTTCCAGACTACGAACATGAATTGTCCCTATCAGTATGGAAACTCGCATTTGTATAACCTGTAACCCTCAACTCATTTTTACACCCACATACCAAGAACATATTCTTTGTTCTTCTTAGGTATTTCAAAATTTTCTTTACTGCTGTCTAATGACTATCGCCTTGGTTGTCCTGAAAACGACTCACCTTGCTCAGAGCAAATGAGACATTAGGTCGAGTACATGTGATGACGTACATGATCTATCCTATAGCAGAAGCATACAGGACCTAGCTCATTATTTCATGTTCATCACTAGAACTAGGCCATTGAGTCTTAATCAATTTGGTGCCATGTTGCATAGGTAGAAAACCTTTCTTGACGTCTTGCATCTTGAACCTCTTCAAGATCCTTATACCAAGTATGTATGCAGCCTCTCTTAGATCCTTCATAGAGAAACAACTCCCAAGCCACGTCTTAACACCTTGAAATGTCAGGATATATCATTTCCTACAAGGTGTATGTCATCCCATACAATAAATAAGAAGAGTACATTTTTCCCACCAGCTTTGATATATATGCAGGACTCACCTTCACTTCTTAAAAATCCAAAGTCTTTGACTTTTTCGTGAAAACAAAGGGTCCAGCTGCGAGACGCTTGTTTCAGCCCATATATGGACCTTTCAAGATTACACACTCTATTTGGATATTTTTGATCTACAAAACACTCAGGTTGTGCCATATACACTTCCTCTGTGAGTTTTCCG
Organism: Lactuca sativa; assembly: GCF_002870075.4. Taxonomy (NCBI): domain Eukaryota; kingdom Viridiplantae; phylum Streptophyta; class Magnoliopsida; order Asterales; family Asteraceae; genus Lactuca; species Lactuca sativa. The sequence continues at coordinate 130,903,941 of NC_056624.2, read as the reverse complement.
TTAAGGAAAACGGTTTTGACATCCATTTTCCATACTTCATAATCATGAAAAGTTGTTATGGCAAGTAAAATCCTAATAGACTTGATTTTGGCTACTGGTGAAAAATTTCCTCATAATCAATCCCTTGAGTGTGAGTATAGCCTTTTACAACCAACCTAGACTTGAATGTGTGTATATTCCAATCCATGTCAGTCTTCTTCTTGAAGATCCATCTGCACCCAACAAATTTAATGCCAGGTGTGGGATCAACCAAATTCCAAACTTGGTTTTCATACATGGATTGAATCTCGCTCTCCATGCTTTATTTCCATTTGCAGCCTCAGGACCTGCCATCCTTCCTTATTGTTGGATGGCTCATCCATATCAACCAGTGTATGATCACTGATCAAACGTCTTCTTTTGTGCTCACATGGAAATCATAGAACTCAGGAGGGAGACAAAATCTATTGGATCTGCGAAAGGGAGGTGGAGATATGTCATTTTGCTCAATAGGTTGCTCTGCCTCGGGTTGAGGTTCCTCAACGGGTTGTTGCACCTTACGTTGAGTGCTAGTGTGTACTAAATGTTCTTCTTCACTTGACTCTTGAAGCTCTTCAAGGTCAATATGGCTCCCAATGTCCTCTTTGGAAATGAGATCCCTATCGAGGAAGAATCCCATTCGAGCAACAAACACTTTTTTCTCAGAAGGCTTGTAAAACAAGTATTGAAAAGACTTTTGTGGATAACCAACGAACTAACTTTTCTCTGATCTGGGTTCGAGCTTGTCATTCGCCTCGTGACGAACAAAAACCTCGCAACCCTAAACTTTTAAATGTGCTAGATAATGAGGTGCCCCACTCCACATTTCAGAGGGTGTTTTAGCAACCTTCTTAGTAGGTACGAGGTTTAAGATGTGGGCAACTGTCTCTATGGAATACCCCCAAAAAGATATCGGAAGTGTAGCTTGACTCATCATAGATCGAACCATGCCTAATAGTGTTTTATTTCTTCTCTTATCCACACCATTCAACTATGTTGTTATGGGAAAAAAAATTGAGAAAGTATTCCACAATTCTTAAGATGATCATAGAATTCAAGAATTAAATATTATCCACCCCTATCAGATTGGAGCATCTTGATCTTGCTACCCAATTGTTTTGTACTTCATTTTGAAACTCTTTGAACACCTCAAACGTTTCTGACTTATGCTTGATTTGATAGATATATCCATATCTACTAAAATCGTCAATAAAAGTCACGAAGTATCTTTCTCCATGTTTTGTGGTGGATTTGAGTGGTTTACAAACATCTGTGTGAATGAGATCCAGCAAATTCTTGCCTCTTTCATAGTGGCATGTGAATGGCGCCTTTGTCATCTTGCCAAGTAAGCAAGATTCTCACACATCCCCCGATTTGAGGTCAAATGATTGCAAGATCCCTTCGACTGGAAATAAAAACAAAGGACCTCACTTGGATCAGCACTGGGAGCTATCTTGGCTTAGACATCTCTCTTAGTTCCTCGGTTATACTTTCTAAACTTGGCATTTCCCTTTTTTTTGGGATGAGAAACCCTTATCCCCTTAGCATCTCCATGATCAATGGTCAATATAGGGTCAACGAGTTAAACAGTCTCTTGGATACTAGCTTCAACTGCTAATAACAAGTGGTGAAACTCCACGAGGGTCATCTTCGGATCATCCATTTTGTCAAAAAGGAACTCACAAATGAGGTGGGAAGAGAGCACATGATCCAATCCATGATCCATTCCATCGAAATCCCAACACCCAAATCAGTTAGTCTATCAAAATATGATATCATCTTATGAAAATGCACACTTATAGGTTCCCAATATTTATATTTCAAATCCAGAAGGGATTTTGTTGTCTCAAACTTTTCAATTCTCATATCGAGAGAATTGGAGGATATTTTTAAGTTTTGAGTTAGAGGTGGGGGAGGAGGAAGAGGAGGATTGTTGTTGACTAGGATTGACATCTACAAAATATAAGATTCCAATTAGTTTGATATAAATCCTTAATTAATAATCACCCTAAAACAAATTATAAGATTAATGCCGGGATCCATATTCAACTTCATGATGTGTAAAGGGATGTTGTAAACACACCACAAAGTTATTTATGTAGACAAAACTTTTTGTCAATTTCAGTCACTATAAATTCCTAGATCTTTGAGATTCATTGACTATCAATGTCATGTTAATCTCAGATTATGTTCATCTCAAATTCAATGATGGGGATGTCACTGATCAATGAATAGATGGTGAATCGCCTACTCAAAATTGTGTGGTCCCTGGCTCAAGTTACGCTTGAGATTCGTGAGTCTCACATCATTCTCTACTTAAACTCTCAAATTGACATGCCGGTTAACCACACGAGCTCCATCAAGAAGTTATAATGAGAATCTGCAATATTTATTGTGACAACCCGAAATTTCCATTCTGAAAAAACCATATCAAGCCAATAGATGTAGAACAGTTACAGTGAAAACTCAGATTTCGAGTATAAGTTTGACAGTTTTCAGGATTTTTACACTTAAGGAAATATTAGGAGAGTGGATGCACTAGGGTTTTGTGCAACACTGTTATTCCAAGACTCTAGGACATTAGAGTTTGTTCCAGGAATAAAAATATTTTCTGCCAAAAATATCTCAGGACTATAAATAGAATTCTGAACCAAATTGGTTCATTAGTTGAATTCCAATTAGCGAAAAGCCAAATTCTCTCTCACGGATCTTCGGGTTATTATCCCAAATCGTGAGTATACTTCTCTAGTTGTTTTATAATACTTGTTATAAGCTTAATAACATAGATTACATGCCAAATATGTGAGATCTGGGAGTTTACTGCCTAAGAACGTTCTTGGGGAGTAAAGTCCATTTTAAGGTCCTAAAGGGTTCCAATGACCCTCAAAGCTTTAGAACTCGAACTAGGGGCCTCCAATTCATGCCTTATACCACAAAACAATTAGGAATCATGGCTAGAAGGGATTTTACGGCCAAGGAGCTTCTTAGGCCGTAAACTCCAAGTTTTAAGTGCCAAAATGCTTTGAAACACTTCCTAAGGCTTAGATTAAATTAGGACAAGTACCCTAAAGTGTTTATAGCCTAGCAAACATAAGAAATCACAAGGAAAAAGGAGTTTACGGCCAAGACAAACTCTTGGGCCGTAAACACCTAAAAAGGGGTCAAATGACACCCTAAATCCTTCCTTAAGCCAAGAGACCAATTTGGGCATGTACCTAAATGAGTTATGGACTAGTTAAAACACTTAGAACACTAAGAGTGAGGGAGTTTACAGCCCAAAAGGTTCTAGGGCTGTAAACTCCATAAAATGGTGCCAAATGTGCCATAAACTCTTCTAAAGACAAGTACAAAAGCCTAGTTTAGTTCCTAGTTAATTTAGAGACTAGAAAACACCATAATCACCCTCCCAAGGGAGTTTACGGCCGTAAACTCCAAGGGAATATGGTCTTTGGGCCGTAAACTCCCCTAAGGAGTACATATGGTACCCAAACACTTGTTATAGCCTTGAAACAATTCACCACTAGAGTTGTAATAATTCTAAGCTCCGTTTAGGCACTTGGTTGAGAGTTTACGGCCAGGAGTTTACTCCCCTGGGCCGTAAACTCCAATGAATATGGTCATTAGACCTTAAACTTCCATTAGGGGCTTTGCACTCCTTTGTTGCAACCCATTAGCCTCCTAGCACTTGACCAAAAGTGTTTTCCTCGCGCTTAAATGTTATTACTTGTATAATTAGTGTTTTAATCACTAATTATTTATATACATATGTTTTCATATGTAATTAGGATCATTGTGTGTGTCTAAGTCTTCACTTGACACCAAGCACTTGTCCGATCCTTCCGTACGATAATAGTCCGTTCAATTCCAGTCACTTACTACAGGTGAGTTCATACCCCTTAACTAATGTTTTAAACTACTTTTAAATGTTTTATGGGGGGGGGATACAAGTAGAATTCTGCTAGTTATTATATCAATCACATGCGATTAATAAGTAGAATTACGCTAGTTATTATATCAATCACATGTGATTAATATACAGCATTCAAAAGATTTGGCTACTCATTAGCCGTTTTACCAAACAGTTTCCTTAAAATGATTTTTATAAACATTTTATATGTTTTAAAATCCTTATTACACTGTACATCTTACTCTGTACATTACCTTTCAAACTTATTTTCAACTGTGTTTCAAACAAATGTTTCCTTATACTTAAACTGTTTTATCAAACTTATGCCTTCAAATTGTTTTATAGATTGACATCAAGTCGATCTTTTCTTAAAATAATATTTCTGTTTCAAATGTCTTACAAAACTTATTTATGCTTTTACTACTTATAAATAGCATGCCCATATATGTATAGATATATAAGCAATGTTTAAAGGGCTTAGGAAGGCCATCCGCCCTATTTCCTTTTTCTCGATTTGGATGTGGTCTGGTGGGATTTCGGGTGACCGTCCGAAGGTCGTTTCCATATTAGTTATATATCAATTATACATATATAGACATAAAAGTACTTCCATATTCATGCGTACTATACATATCATTAGTAAGGTACCATCGGGGTAACACAGGATCGTACTACTACAACTTCTAGATCAATGAGTCAGTTCATTCATGAGTCTAGACATTACATTACTACGAGAACATATACAACTATACTAGAAAGAGAACATATACAACTATACTAGGAAGAGAACATATACAACTATACTAGGAGGAGAACATATACAACTATACTAGAAAGAGAACATGTACAACTATACTAGGAGGAGAACATATACAACTATACTAGAACGAGAAACATTTCATTACATATACAAGAATACATTAATAGTAGTGATTTAAATCGGAGCATGACTTAAATGTCATGGCCCGAGTTGTAGCCAGAGTCTCTTGAAGGGAGAGCATGAGTTTGCGTATAGATTCTATAATGGATTGACTATCCTACACCTTGCTGCTAGCTACAGCGGGACCTGCAGGTCTGCGGGTGCCAAACGTCATACATTATTTTCGACCATTCTTATGTCGTTGTAACCAGTCTATAGTATGAGTTTGTGTATAGATCTATACTGGATTGACTATCCTACACCTTGCTGCTAGCTACAGCGGGATCTGCAGGTCTGCGGGTGCCAAATGTCATTCCTTATTACGACCATTCTTATGTCGTTGTTACCAGTCGATAGTATGGTACAATTTATCACATAATGCCTTAACTTAAATACGATTTAAGGTAGTTAGTACGGCAGTAGTTCTAATAGCACTACACCATAGTACTATTTCTTTTTCCCATTACATTCACCTCATGAACATTCACACGACGCACGAAAATGTAGAAACTATATTTTTGAATAATGATAGTTATACTAGGGAACATACATACTCTTTCAAAAGACATACATTCAGAACAATTAGGTCTTGGTAGAAGACACCTTCATATACTAGTAGGAATCATAGGGATTCTAGGGTTTTTCAAACACTTACAGTTCATATACACTTTCAATACTTACAACACATAGACTTACAAATTCTTACATACAAATACTTACATACAAATTAAGACACTAAATACTTATGATCTCACCAGCTTCAAAGCTGATACTCGCTTTCAAAATTACTTGTATCCTCAGGTCATCATAGACAGGTACCGATGCAAGGAGAAAGGAAGATGGAGCTTGTTCAAGACTTATCTTTCATTTTGATTTATGCTTTAGTGTTTATCAAAATTTGACAGAACACATTTTTATAATAATTATATTATTAATGAAATGGATGATTTTGTTGCTTGTTTACTACTTTACATTGTTGTTGATATTATACATGACGTCCTCCGCACCAGAACGTTTCCGCCGTTCTTGGTTTTGGGGTGTGACAGATTGGTATTAGAGCATTGTTTATAGTGAATTAAGTATATCAACCCATAAAAGATATACTAACTATAAATACATAAGGGATTAAAAATACTCTGACCAAGATTTTATACTTTAAATAGTAAAATATTTAAGTAAGTATACGTGCTGCATTCATACTAAAATTAGTGTCACTAGGACAGTACAAAAGAATTACGATTGTTGGGCAACACAAGTGGGATTAGAGACATATGGTCAAAACTGGGAAGATATAGCCTGATCACCTATATTATCCGAGGATTGACTAGCATGTGCCTAAGTTTAAGTGTGTGGTTGCAACAATGCTAAAATCTTACCATCCCTACCACAATGAGAACAATAGAACATAACATTAAAATTTAAAATACTATAGGAGTATTTGGTGTTACTATAAGTACGTTATAATTGAGAACTAAAACGGGATCTTCATTACTAAGTTGATAGTTGCTAAGTGGATACACTAAGGCTATATGTAATTAGGATGTTATAGACTTAGAATCTGTGATAATTTTGCCTTACCCCTATTCTGTGTGAATTTGGAATTAAGGTCACTTATTCGAAGGTCTATCCTGTTTAGATTACACATAGCTGGTATGCACTTCACAAATAGCGATGTAACTAATGAAGGTTTTCTAAATTATCTAGATAGTTCGTCTGATAATTATTCTCTTACCCTAAATTCTCGCATAGAAAACATAGTTGGACTCCATCCCCTCGGCAACCAGTATCTTCCGAACGAAGTCATAGCTGGTTGGTTTGGAGAAGAACCAGAGAATGATCATCCTATCCCCTTGAATGATCACCACGATGAAGACTTTTCGTATGATGCTAACTCCGAAACAGAGGTTGAGAACCTACCCCGAGCAGCTCCTTTTCCAAATTCCTAACCCTCGTCCGGCTTTTCATGGCCCGACCCCCTGAGTGAGTGGAATGCTTGGAAACATGGAGCCAAGGACAAGATCAGTCTATGCCATTTGATGGCGACCGAAGCTTTTATGACTTGAGCAATGGGGGGCTTAGCAGATTGAGTCTTGCCAAATCTTGGTCCGCAGAGTGACCCGAAATGAGATTCAAGGCAGGACAGCCTTACATCAGATTACAGAAATAGTCGCCTATGCTAGAATGCATACCCTCCACACCATTCATCTAGAAGATGCTCATGAGAGATCAGAGAGAAACCATGAAACCCTGCTGCAAGCACTGGCTGAATCACGAGCCGAAGTCATAGAACTCCGAGTACGCCAGATGGTGTGCGAAAGACACCTACTTGACATGGAACGTCAATTGGCTGAACTAAGAGTTCACCAGAGGGATGACCGTCGCCAGTAGTAGACGCTTTACTTTATTTCCTTATAAAGAGGAATCGTATTTCTCTGTCTATGCCTGATGTGGCATTTTCTATGAAATTATCTTGTACCGTAAGTACTCTAGTTAGGTCTTTATGCTGTCAGGAATTATCTTCTGTGGATATGATGTAAGACCTTTACAAGGTCATTTTCTAGAATCTTTACATCATGAATACCAAAGGTATTGACAGCCGGCTAACTTCTGTGTCATTCTTCATTCAAGTACCCTTATCATTCTTTCATTAGAGTCTATCTGAATCATGCTTTGGTCAAGTCATTGGACTATAGCAAGTTAGATCCGGAGACATTTCCAAGTCTCTTTCAGTGGTTGGATCTTGTTATTCACCAACCCACGATACCTTGGCTTGCACAACAAACGTTTTGAGACCATTCTACAAACTTACTTCTACTCATTACTAGGACTGCATCATAGGGATGTAGGTCAAACCTTCGCGAACATACTTCCATTCCGTACTAGGACTGCATCATAGGGATGTAGGTCAAACTTTCGAGAACATAGTCGTACTCTTTACATGAACAATCTAAGTACATCAGGGTCAACCAGAATCGCTCACAAAATCCTTATCTTTCGTGTTACAGAATCATGTCGTCATCAGGAAACGATCAGCCGAGCAACGAAACCCCCATCCTCCATATCGACACCGCTACCTTTCAAACAGCAGTTACAGCTGCCGTGGTGGCTGCCATAACCGCAGTCCTTGCACACCGTAGCGCTAACAACACAGTCAATGCTGCTGATGGGAATGAAGTTTCCAATCGTGGTATCCATCCAGGAGGTCATCAAACAGTAACAGCCACAGGCTCGCAAAGCCGAAAAGCAGAGAACAAGAAACGAAAGCGTCAAGCCCAGAAAGAACGCAAGAAATTCCAAAGGCTGGCTATGAAACAGCAGCAAGTGGAAACCCCTGCCGTTCCCGTACCAAGCAGACCATACAAAGGAACACTCCCGAAGTGCGACCGGTGCAACTACCACCACGAGGGAATGTGCCGATTCTTGCAATGCGATAATTGCAACAAGATAGGGCACATTGCTCGTTTCTGTAGAACTACCTCCACCATTGGGGAAAGCCTAGTTTGCTTTAATTGTGGTGAGTTTGGGCATTATAATAGGGATTGCCCGAAGAAGGAAATCAAGGAAAGAACCCGCATCCCCATAAATCCCACTCGACACTTCACTTCTACCACCAATGTTGGTGACGTCCAGATATGTCACCAATGCGGTGAAATTGGGCACTTCAAGAAAGATTGCCCGATAACAAAGAACTCGGGTGCTGATGGGAAGATTCTCAGGATCACAGATGCAGGAGAGCCTACTCCGGAAACCACATTAATGTAATTAAGGCGTTTCGTTGTAACAGACTTATAAACTATCTAGAACTAGTGCAACTAGAGTCTTACCTTTTGCGAGATCCTGTCTGTATAGGAATTCTCGTGTTGCGTATACTTGTCTTTTGTAGTATATCTTATTCGCAACAATAGTCTTGTGGTAAATCTAAAGTACTGTAACTCTGTTCATGGTTGCACAGTTGTGTTTTGTCTGTAATCGTCTTATGTTCGAATCTAATGTCTTTAAGTTTCAGTATGATTCCGACATTATCATACGACTCGATTAAATTTGATCCTCACGAAAACAGCTTTTTACGTACATCTCTTTCTTCTAGATCGATTTTCCAGCGAAGCCGTCATATCAGAACACCGAAGTACTCATGCCAGGGGTACCACTTAATTATTTTCTTTCCTAAGAAATACCCGAAGTACCACTCGTGCAGTACGTCAAGTTTAATCCAAGGATTAATGCGATTGATCTATCACTGAGGAATGGTATACATAAGAGTGATATATAATCAAGCTTCTACAGGTTTAGAATTGATGATTCCACTTTAACTTCTTTTTCCCCGATGGGATGTGAGCTTAAAGAAGAATCAGTTATTCGACTACCTTTTCAACCTTAATTATATGCGACTCGTATACCCGAAATTGTGATTGTGAAACCATGTATGAATTCTAATATGAACTTCAGGACGGAGAACTGCTTAAGCCTACGAGTAATCACATCGTCATGTGAACAAACTTAGAACCCAGTACGACTCCCGTAAACAGATCGCCCTATAGTTTAAACACCTACAGAGATACAAGAACAGTCCGGACAACTTAACAAACTACACAAAAATAGAATTAGAGGACTAGGTTTCTCACCCTAGAGAACCCCGATCATATTCTCCCAGAGATCGACGGATTGCAACGTATGTGCCTCGGATATCGAGGACTCGGTCAAGATTTTCATAGAAATCGTTATATCTGCCTCGGGTAGATGAAATGGTTGAGCAAACGCAAGGAAAGAATTACTTTCAGGAATGGACCTGAGATCCGAATATCACCAGTCCGAGTGTTAGGGAGAGATGTCCGGAAGACTATCTCCTGAACTCGATGCGCACACTTTGAGTCCGTAGTGATACCCTTCGGATAGGACCAATACGCCCATAGTTTTCATGAGCTAAATGAATAGGGTGCGTTTTTCTTACTTGGATCAATTCGTCATTTCTCTATGTAATGACTTACTTATCTACCCTCGTAGTAAGAAGAAAACCCAGGGAAACATTTCCTACAGAGGAACTTTAGCAAAGTTCTCTAGACACGAGTTTTGAAATTGAAGAGTCAAATTTCTATGACACCCTATTAGTAATGTGAGAAATTATGAGCACTCTTTCAATTTGTCAAAACCGCTGAGCATTTATCGACACCAGAGACGCCAACAGTCTTTCGCCAAATTCTAGGTCTTACCGACCTACCGCCTTAGTTCATTCAGAACTCCTCGCAAGCTACAAAAACCCGTACGACTTTGACCCAGCAAGGGGTGGCCTTTGACTGGGAAGTTAAGCAAAAAGAGGAACCTTTGGAATTCCAAGTGAGTGACCAAGCTCTTTAGGTTAACTCACTCTTGGAATGGCTTAATACGCCTCGTATCACGTGGAAAGCTAAATCCAATATAGTTAGGACCTCCGTGATTCTCGTCAGAATCGGTCCTGTGCCTCGCACAAACTAGACCTACTCCGCTAACTTAGTAACGTACATCCTACTGTTCGCATCTCGATCGTGAAACCATACCTTTTCATCAGGACTCTTGTAAGTCCACTCGTCGAGATCCTCGCCTTCGTATTAGAACCGTAGTGACCCTCGACCGAGAGGTCAAGCGGACGAAGCAATCCCGTCGCCAGTTAGTGAAGCTTCGTTGGAATGACAACCGGGAACCCTATTTCACTTAGGTACGATAGAACAAATCAATTAGGAAGTTTTCTCCTCATGACTAGATCATTTGTGCATACTTCCTTGCCTAAATTCTAATTTCGGGAAGAAATTCCCTTCAACAGAGGGATGATGTGACAACCCGAAATTTCCATTCTGAACAAACCATATCAAGCCAATAGATGTAGAACAGTTACAGTGAAAACTCAGATTTCGATTATAAGTTTGACAGTTTTCAGGATTTTTACACTTAAGGAAATATTAGGAGAGTGGATGCACTAGGGTTTTGTGCAACACTGTTATTCCAAGACTCTAGGACATTAGAGTTCGTTCCAGGAATAAAAATATTTTCTGCCAAAAATATCTCAGGACTATAAATAGAATTCTGAACCAAATTGGTTCATTAGTTGAATTCCAATTAGAGAAAAGCCAAATTCTCTCTCACGGATATTCAGGTTTTTATCCCAAATCGTGAGTATACTTCTCTAGTTGTTTTATAATACTTGTTATAAGCTTAATAACATAGATTACATGCCAAATATGTGAGATCCGGGAGTTTACTGCCCAAGAACGTTCTTGGGGAGTAAACTCCATTTTAAGGTCCTAAAGGGTTCCAATGACCCTCAAAGCTTTAGAACTCGAACTAGGGGCCTCCAATTCATGCCTTATACCACAAAACAATTAGGAATCATGGCTAGAAAGGAGTTTACGGCCAAGGAGCTTCTTAGGCCGTAAACTCCAAGTTTTAAGTGCCAAAATGCTTTGAAACACTTCCTAAGGCTTAGATTAAATTAGGAAAAGTACCCTTAAGTGTTTATAGCCTAGCAAACATAAGAAATCACAAGGAAAAAGGAGTTTACGGCCAAGACAAACTCTTGGGCCGTAAACACCTAAAAAGGGGTCAAATGACACCCTAAATCCTTCCTTAAGCCAAGAGACCAATTTGGGCATGTACCTAAATGAGTTATGGACTAGTTAAGACACATAGAACACTAAGAGTGAGGGAGTTTACGGTCCAAAAGGTTCTAGGGCCGTAAACTCCATAAAATGGTGCCAAATGTGCCATAAACTTTTCTAAAGGCAAGTACAAAAGCCTAGTTTAGTTCCTAGTTAATTTAGAGACTAGAAAACACCATAATCACCCTACCAAGGGAGTTTACGGCCGTAAAATCCATGGGAATATGGTCTCTGGGCCGTAAACTCCCCAAAGGAGTTCATATGGTACCCAAACACTTGTTATAGCCTTGAAACAATTCACCACTAGAGTTGTAATAATTCTAAGCTCCGTTTAGGCACTTGGTTGAGAGTTTACGGCCAAGAGTTTACTCCCCTGGGCCGTAAACTCCAATGAATATGGTCATTAGACCTTAAACTTCCATTAGGGGCTTTGCACTCCTTTGTTGCAACCCATTAGCCTCCTAGCACTTGACCAAAAGTGTTTTCCTCGCGCTTAAATGTTATTACTTGTATAATTAGTGTTTTAATCACTAATTATTTATATACATATGTTTTCATATGTAATTAGGATCATTGTGTGTGTCTAAGTCTTCACTTGACACCAAGCACTTGTCCGATCCTTCCGTACGATAACAGTCCGTTCAATTCCAGTCACTTACTACAGGTGAGTTCATACCCCTTAACTAATGTTTTAAACTACTTTTAAATGTTTTATGGGGGGGGGGGGATACAAGTAGAATTCTGCTAGTTATTATATCAATCACATGCGATTAATAAGTAGAATTACGCTAGTTATTATATCAATCACATGTGATTAATATACAGCATTCAAAAGATTTGGCTACTCATTAGCCGTTTTACCAAACAGTTTCCTTAAAATGATTTTTATAAACATTTTATATGTTTTAAAATCCTTATTACACTGTACATTACCTTTCAAACTTATTTTCAACTGTGTTTCAAATAAATGTTTCCTTATACTTAAACTGTTTTATCAAACTTATGCCTTCAAATTGTTTTATAGATTGACATCAAGTCGATCTTTTCTTAAAATAATATTTCTGTTTCAAATGTCTTACAAAACTTATTTATGCTTTTACTACTTATAAATTGCATGCCCATATATGTATAGATATATAAGCAATGTTTAAAGGGCTTAGGAAGGCCATCCGCCCTATTTCCTTTTTCTCGATTTGGATGTGGTCTGGTGGGATTTCGGGTGACCGTCCGAAGGTCGTTTCCATATTAGTTATATATCAATTATACATATATAGACATAAAAGTACTTCCATATTCATGCGTACTATACACATAATTAGTAAGATACCATCGGGGTAACACAGGATCGTACTACTACAACTTCTAGATCAATGAGTCAGTTCATTCATGAGTCCAGACATTACATTACTACGAGAACATATACAACTATACTAGAAAGAGAACATATACAACTATACTAGGAAGAGAACATATACAACTATACTAGGAGGAGAACATATACAACTATACTAGAAAGAGAACATGTACAACTATACTAGGAGGAGAACATATACAACTATACTAGAACGAGAAACATTTCATTACATATACAAGAATACGTTAATAGTGGTGATTTAAATCGGAGCATGACTTAAATGTCATGGCCCGAGTTGTAGCCAGAGTCTCTTGAAGGGAGAGCATGAGTTTGCGTATAGATTCTATAATGGATTGACTATCCTACACCTTGCTGCTAGCTACAGCGGGACCTGTAGGTCTGCGGGTGCCAAACGTCATACATTATTTTCGACCATTCTTATGTCGTTGTAACCAGTCTATAGTATGAGTTTGTGTATAGATCTATACTGGATTGACTATCCTACACCTTGCTGCTAGCTACAGTGGGATCTGCAGGTCTGCAGGTGCCAAACGTCATTCCTTATTACGACCATTCTTATGTCGTTGTTACCAGTCGATAGTATGGTACAATTTATCACATAATGCCTTAACTTAAATACGATTTAAGGTAGTTAGTACGACAGTAGTTCTAATAGCACTACACCATAGTACTATTTCTTTTTCCCATTACATTCACCTCGTGAACATTCACACGACGCACGAAAATGTAGAAACTATATTTTTGGATAATGATAGTTATACTAGGGAACATACATACTCTTACAAAAGACATACATTCAGAACAGTTAGGTCTTGGTAGAAGACAGCTTCATATACTAGTAGGAATCATAGGGATTCTAGGGTTTTTCAAACACTTACAGTTCATATACACTTTCAATACTTACAATACATAGACTTACAAATTCTTACATACAAATACTTACATACAAATTAAGACACTAAATACTTATGATCTCACCAGCTTCAAAGCTGATACTCGCTTTCAAAATTACTTGTATCCTCAGGTCATCATAGAGAGGTACCGATGCAAGGAGAAAGGAAGATGGAGCTTGTTCAAGACTTATCTTTCATTTTGATTTATGCTTTAGTGTTTATCAAAATTTGACAGAACACATTTGTATAATAATTATATTATTAATGAAATGGATGATGTTGTTGCTTGTTTACTACTTTACATTGTTGTTGATATTATACATGACGTCCTCCGCCCCAGAACGTTTCCGCCGTTCTTGGTTTTGGGGTGTGACATTTATGGACAACATAAGATTCACTTTCAAATAAATAAAATGGTATTTCGTTTTATACTTTTATTTAGAATACTTTTAGATTGACCTTTATCACTATCAAACCTTTTCGGTAACTCCATTCTCAAAATGCAATAGGGCGGAGAGGGTGGTAAGAGCGAAGCTTATTAAAAACTGACAACATTAGGAATTATGGTGACCTCCTTAAACCCCTACACTAGAATGGGTGAGCCTAGTTGCAATAAGACTGACAATGTCAATATTTGAAATATGTGAGGACGTATATTGTAATTCTCTTATACATACAATAGATATGGACCTTATATATATACAAGGGGTAAATATAAAATTCTTTAAATTTAGTTGTCTATTTATTAATTCCAAATAATTACAAGAATGCAATATACCAATTAAGAAACATGAGGAATTAAAATTCAAATTTCCAAATTTGGATTTTAAATAATATTAAATATTTAAATTCACTAATTAAATAATAAATAAATATTCAAATTTAAATAAACACATTTAAATATTATTTATCAATTTTCTAGATTTAAAACATTTTAAATTTGGTATTTATCTATATTTAATAAACCTTCATATTTGAAAAATGGAAGAAAATCTAAAACCCTCATTCTGTCGAGCTCACATCGTGAGCTCCTAGCTCTCACGTCGTGAGTTGCAACAAGGGTTTTAACAATTACAAAATTTTCAAATATTCTTCTATCATTAAATTTCAAACAAGTATTTTCAGAAAACAGGGATCTAGAGTGAATGTAATTATGAACCAATGGCTCTGACACCATTGTTAGGTTATATAAGCATCAAATACACTCAAACAGGGTGGCGAAAAAATTGAAACAACAATGATATAACTAAGTGTACATGCAATCTACGGATCTATGGTTTCATACTATTACATCTACCATATGAAAACCGAAAATACAAAAGAAGAACACAAACCTCTTATGCAGCAAAAGATCTTTGTGCTTAACTCCCCATGTGTGCCACCTTGTTTGGATGATAAGGATCCAAACCAGAATCCCTCTCTTGGGTCACATCCAATGAACTCAAAAGAGTAGAATCAAAAACTAACTAGGAGGAGATGAACTATAAGGAGAGTTATTCCACAAGAAGGGAGAAAGAAGGTGGCGAAAATTCAAGCCAAGAATGAGCAAGCAGGAATGAATCCCTAAGGCCCTATTTATAGCCTTGGATACCTCCTAGGGTTTTATCCTTAAGCCCATGTGGAATGGGATAACCTTATGAACGAAATTTCCCTTATCCAAAGGTAGTTTTCTTCCACCACCCTTTTTCCTAGGGTTCTAGAATATTCCTGATTAACCAACTATTGATTAATTGATATTCAACCTTTCTATTTATTAAACTGTTAATTAATTCCCAAATTCTTTTCCAATTGGTTTCTAATTAATTATAAAACCATAATAATTAATAAAATAATTCCTCCTATACTTGTTCTACTTGATTTGAGTCTTGAGGGCAACCCAAGAGGACCCTGTTGTTATTAGAAATATCATCAATAGTTAATGACCTTGGACACACTTGCAACAATAATTTAGTCCATAGTCATCGAAAAATACTTATCAGCGGGATTTTTTTTAAAAGATTTTTCGAGACGATTTAATTGATTTTTGAGCTTTATGTGTCTTGTTTAAGATGTATTTTAGTCCATTCATCAGTTTAGAACAAGATTGTGAAGCTAGAAGATAGAAAATCACCTTAAAAGGGCTTCAAAACTTCGGTTATATGCATCTTTGTGGGATAACCGGGATTTTTGTTTTTGGATGTCCTTGATGTCGATTTTAATGGGTTCTAAATATTCTTACTGGTCTCAAATGACTTAAGATCAAGTATGCTTAGTTTGAATCAAGAAAATGACCTCAAAATGCTTGTAATCTTCTCATAAACATCATATTTCGATATTTTTATAAAGTCGAGTTCAATCCATTTTTCTAAAGCTCTTGGATCTATTTTATGGAATGCTCAAGATTGCTAAGATACGGATTCAGCTCCGTTAATCTTGATTGGGTTTGTTTTGAAGTCGAGGACTGAGAAAACAACATCTTTTGTCTCATTTTTCCTTAAAAACTCTAGAACCTAAGAGCTCCACTTTTTGAGTTTTTTGGCCAATAAAATCTAATTTGAAACTAATTTTGTTGTTAAAACACAACCCATATGATGTTTTGTAAGTTTGGTTGAATATGAGTGCTTAAAACAAATAATAATCTCAGTTTAGGGTTGTGTGTGTGTGTTTGGTGTATGTTTTGTGTGGGTAAACCTTATGATATTTTGAATCATACATACCCTAATATATGTATAAAAAGATGTATAAAGTGTGTGGTTTAACGCCTATATAATCAATAAGATAAGGTGTGTGTACAACATGATAATACAAGAAGTTATGAAGTAAAAGTATAAATAAAGTACAATATGCATATTATAGAGAAATGACCTAAGTAGAGTTATTGGTATGGGTGTAGGTGTTTAGAGAGGTAGTTCATCCTTTCCACTCCATTAGTCTGATTCTATGTTACCACTTCAGGTAAGTTTTTTCACTATGCCACATGTCGCATTTTATATCCTTTGCATGTTAGAGTAGTGTTATTGTTAAAGTACATGTATGTTAGTGGACTAGGATCACCACTAGTTATGAATGTGCAGTATGGGACACTTGGTGTCATGATATTCTAGATTGGTAGAGTCTTGCATGTTGATTGTATGATAGTGTTAGGTGTCATGAATGATTAATATGATGCTTTTAGTGGTTGTAGTGATTAAGCCATATATCCTTAGAATCCTTGGTCTCAAGCCTTATTACATGATTCTTCTTTGATTTATTGCTTTTGGGTGGACCATTTGTTCGACTGTTTGTCTAACCTCTGACGATATATGACTTTATGTATTATATGGAAGACCAGGATCTGCCCCCTGCCAATGGACTTGGGATGGGCCCGCTATGTATGTTGGGTGATGCCCGTTGAGTGAGAGTGGCTATGTATGTTAGGTGGGGCCCGTTGAGAGAGACCCGTTACACATGTTTTGGTGTGGCCCATTATGTATGATATGTTGATAGGAGATTTGGTTGCTCGGTGCCAGAGCCAAGGCTTTTGTGTGGATACATTATATGTATGGTGGAATATGTGGTATATTGGGGAATTCACTAAGCATTATGCTTACAGTTATGGATAAAATATTATGTTGGTTGTTCGTAAGAAGAGCTCGACTGGACTGTACATACTCGTCGAAGATATATGTTTTCGTGGATAGTAATTTAACTTTGATAATGTATGATTTTAATAAAATGAATATTGCTTAATGGTTTTTGAAATAAATTTTTTAATTGGTTAATCTATTTATAAAGCGAAAATCTCCATGAAATTTTCGTGACGTTATATATATATATATATATATATATATATATATATATATATATATATATATATATATATATATATATATATATATATATATATATATATATATAAGATTGCTACTACAATTCATAAGATGATATTTTTCAAACACAAGAAAAACAACACAAAATATCTTCAAGTACAATAAGTGATTATCAATTAGTCATCCACTAACCTTGTTTCACATGGATCGATTTGGTGACGTGTCCATCCAATGCCTAGATGGAAAGACATACTCTTTGGTGATTTTAGATGAGTATTATAGGTTTTTAAAGGGTCAAGTTCTTAGGAATAAAGAGTGATGTTAGTAAAGAATTCATATCGTTCTTAAAAAAATAGAGTTTTCTCTAAAAAAAATGTTGTGAAAAAGCTTGTAAGTGTTCATAACAAAGATTTCAATAGCATTTACACATGAAACCTTATGTGATGAGTAGGGAATATCATAAAATTTATCTTCACTATGAAATCTAAAACAAAATGTTTTTATTGAAAGGTGAAACACATCTTTCATTGAAGTTAGGAGAACTATCATAGCGGAAGTCGGATTATCCTGATAGTTTTGGGCTGATGCGATTAATACAACTTTCTATACTAAGAACCCGTATATCATGTTTCATAGACACTTTTAAACCTCCTATAAAGTTATGAGGGGTATAAATCAAAATATTTCCTACATTGATATATTTGGGTGTCTGTGTTATATATTAAATAAAGATGACTAGCTTTCAAAAGTTGAACCTATTTTTTGTGAACTAATATGTTTTGTATACTCATCCATACTAAAATATTTCAGAGACTACAACAAAAGAAAGGTTATTAAAAAATAGATCCATTTCAAGTTTTATTATCAGTCTCTACATGAAACTACTCAACCTCTACCTCACTTGAGAGAATTACTTACTTGAAGAACTAATCTAACCCATATAGGAAACTTTCCTCCTTTGATAAACTTCTTACCACATACTAACCATAAGTGTCAACCACTTTTTTATTAACAACCCAAACTGTTATGATATTCTCACTAGAATATGTCTCCAATTTCCAAGCCAAAACTTTTTAGGATTACTAATTTGACCAAGATTAAGCTGACTTTACAAATGAGAAACATGTTCATTACTATCCAATCAAGCTTGTATTACTAGGTTAGTAAACAATGTATATTGATGTTGTTAACTAGAAAGTTAAGAGATAACCATGTTATTGAAAATATTTTCCCATGGAATCAACATTTTGCCTCTAACGTATAATAAATACCATAAGATACAAATGGGCTATAAAAGTGTACATTGGACTCATTACAAAAGTAGGCTGCCTAACCAAACTAATAAATAACAATACAAACAATATATATTACATATACATATATGTCTAACACTAACAATGTTGTCTCAACCATATCCTTAAAAAAACATCACAACCTAACATCCACATTGTGAGACAGACACATATTGTCACTCCCACAACTTTTAAAAATCTAACAATCAACGTGACACAAGCATAGCTTATACATAACAGTTCTATATCCAAGTTGGTTATTACTAAATTTCTCAATAACACCTATCATTCACCAGCCCCAACACCAAACCAACCTATAAATAAACTTATCTGAATCTTAACCCTCTAATACACCAACTAGCTAACAACATCATTTAACATTGTTTACTAACCTAATCCACAATTTCGTGGTCTTACACAACCATACCCACATGCCTAGGTATAAATATTTTTCTTACATGAGCCACATATATAAATTGCTTATTGAAAGAAATGACAATGACTCTTATATATTTTAATTATTTAAAAACTTTTATAAGAGAGAAATAAATATTATATTAACTAAGAATTTAGGGAGTGTTTTATAATTAATTATTTAATATGTTTAGTAGCTTATTCTTCTTTGAAACATAATTAAGCATTTTCAAGTGTTTGGGGTAACACCAGAAAATTTGGGCTAGACGTTTAAGGGATAATGGTTATTATTATCCATGTTATAGAACCATTCAAAGTTTCTAATAAGATAATTGTTCTTCGTACACATTATGGGGCATATATATACTTATTTATTGTATACAAGTTATATGGACAAATATTGGATATATAATATTTGTAGAAAATCTTATTATCATTAGATGATAAAATAACCTTTTTGATATAAGATTATTTAAAATAAATAATCTAAATGACAGTCATAACAATTGTAATTAAAAAGTTGTGAGTACAAAGAACACCAAAATCTTACTTTGTATAAGGAAGTTATGATTTTTTGAAGTTTTATGTTTGACACGATACAACGTGTGTGTCATCAAGAGTGAAATGGAGTTCGATTTGTCACTAGTAAAAACAGTCTACATGAAAGTTGATGTCCTCGTAAATATGAATCCGTCGATATAAAGAACATCAAGAACGAAGTTCATATGGAGAATTTATGAATTTAGCAAGTTCTTTTTACAATGGATTCCATGTAGACTATAAAATAAAAATAGATTGCGAGTTAGCCGAAGAATTCAAAATGAAAGTTGTATTACTCGTTGATATAAAATCAGAGATATAAATAACGTCAAAAATGAAGCTTGTACACGAGAGTTATGATTTTTTGAAAAAGCAAAAGAAATACCCGACAATAACTCCACACAAGCAAAACACGTGGCACCGTAAGAGGTTGACACGTGTTAGTACTAGTGGAGACCCTTCCTCCCTACAGTTGATGATGTGGCAAAATGAGATGTCTACACATGGACCAACGAGACGACGACACGTGGCACAACCAGGAAGGATCCAAAGCATCGCGATGCGCGGCGTCCGCCAGTTTAGGCCTATAAATAGAACATGAATTTTGATTATTTTTCACACATTTTCTCTTCCATAACTCTCTCAAATTTTCCCGCAACCTAAGGCACGAGTTTAGGAATTTTTAAGTGTTAGTAACGAAGCTTTGGAGCATCAGAGAGCCCAACTTCGGTTTCAATGTCTGCCCGCACAATGTTTGGTTTTTGGCTAGAAAACATGTAAGTTGCGCTACACCTTTTATGCTTTAATTGGAACTAATATTTTTCTTAATAGACATTATTATGAACGTATAAATATGATTTATCAGTTATTCCAGTCGAGGTACTAATCAATCTACTTATCGTAATGATGTCTAGGGTAGATATGTGAGGTACTTAAAGTGGAATTTTCAAACGGTACATCTTTTTACCAAATGAATCCTACCTCCGATATATTTTACCTGGTTATTCCTTATCTAATAGAACTCGAAGTATTCTTTGGGATTGTTGAAGAATCCGAACATATTTAAAATAACCCGTATACATACGAACAAATACTATGGCTTAGTAATATTTGTATTTAGGTCGTTTAGAAGGGAGAAATTGAAGTGTTAGCCAAGGAGCTGACTTTCATGCGAATCTTCCACCTTAATCAAGTGAGTGCTTTCAAGAACATAATTTAGTATAAATACTAAATATTTAACAGATTAAATATATGTTGAAGGCTTGTTATTTGAATTCTGCGCTCATAATATATTTTATATGTGAATTAAGTGCTTATTATATGGAATACACGTTAGATGTATATTTTGTATTCTATACTGATAGTATACTTTATATGTGAATTAAATGCTTATTATTTGTATTTTATGCTAATAGTACATTTTATATGTGCTAAAAGCATTTTGTGCTAATAGTATATTTCAATTTATTGATCTCAAATAAAGAAAAATCTTCTCTTAGTTTTGAGCTAAAGGTTCTCAAACAAAAACTTCTTTCCCTAGGAAAATCTCTTTCTGCTTTAAAAAGGGAAAACACTTGTATATCGCATTCAATAACTTTCTTTACAATAAAAAAGAAAAGGTTGTTGATCATGCTAATCACATTCAACTTATCTTGAATTTCTAGGCATTCTGTCACTTTAATGGCACAAGAATCATTAATGCTCAGATTCCAGATTAGTGTAAGAAAAATCCTTGGAGGTGATATAGAAGGTGTTGTATCTTTTACCAAAGTCAAAACTAAAGAAACCTTTTATCAAGCTAATAGCTTAAAAGAAGACATTAAAGTAGATTTGTGAGCTCTCACTTTATAAATCGAACCCTAATCGGTGCTTATTACTCTACTGATTCTAATGGCATTACTAAGTATGTTACTAAATTCTCTGCTCTTAATCCTTCTCTACAGCCTTCACATCGTGAGAATGTTCTTCCCTCCACAAAGACTTTGCTAAAATTTCCTATATGTAATGGTGAAGTTCATTTTGTAGAAGAAATTCTTAGCATGTTTCCTCAGTTCTTAGTTAGCAATTTTGAACCTGAAGATCAGTCAAAGCCTCTACTCCTGAAAACTCTTCAAAGGATCATAAGTCTCATGCCAAGGTAGTATATGGGCATACCATTGATAACACTCATTGTTCCAAAAGCTAAATTAGGAACTCTTAAATCAAATGATCAACGTTCTTCAGATTCAACAAGTGAAAAGAAATCAAAGTCTAATGTTAAAAAGAAAAATCTTGGAATCAAAGTTTGTTATCAATGTGGTGATGCCGCTCACAAAGTAAGTGAGTGCTATTTTGAAAGGAACAACGCTCGTGCTGATAATATCTTGACTTGAAATGCTAAGTGGATCAAAAAGGGAAACTCGCTGAACTATCTCCATGATGATTGTTATATCATCTTTTCTTAAGTGATCCTTTGTAAATGGATCAATGTATATTTTTTTAGACTTATTGTACATCTTACATTTAGGGTAAAGAGCATATTTGGTATTTAGACAGCGGTTGCTCAAGACATATAACATGATTGAAATCTCTCCTGGAAGATTAATAAAGAACGATGGTCCGTCAGTTACATATGGCAATAATGACAAAGGAACTACGAAGGATTTTGGAACCATCAAGTGCAATTTTGTTATATTCAAGAATGTATCTTATGTGAAAGGTCTTCAGTATAATATCATCTCTATCAGTCAACTGTGTGACGCTGGCTATGAAGTTCGCTAAAATAAGAAAGAAGGAAAAGTTGTTGATCAAAAGAACATCATTGTTCTTACTGTAAATTGACAAAATGAGATCTATGTTCTGGATATATTTTCTGCTGACAAGTCTCTTCGTCATTGCTTTTTCTCTCATGCTTAGTCTCATCTAAATTTCAAGAACATTTCAAGGATTGCAGGGAATCAACTTGTGAGAGGAATTCCTAAGATGTAATTTGTCAAAGACAAAATGTGCTCAGCGTGTGAAAAAGGGTCGTTTAAACCAAAGTCTTGTTCTTCAATCATCAAACCTCTTCTTCTTCTTCATATGGGTCTTTTTGGACCAGTTCTGATTAAGTCAAGGGCTGGAAAGAAATACGCTCTTGTGTTGTAGTTTTCAAGGTTTACATGGGTTGTGTTTTTAAGAAAGAAAATTCATGTCGCGGATGAAATTATTGCTCTCATTAAGCAATGGGAAGTCCTCTATGATCACAAAGTAAAGCAATTGTGTAGTGAACGTGGAACTGAATTCAAAAACTCTTCTATGGAAGATTTTTTCTCTGTTTCAGGAATGTCGCAGAGCTTTTCAGCAGTTAGAACTCCCCAACAAAATGGTATTGCAGAAAGAAGAAACATAACTCTTACTGAAGCTGACAAAACTATGGTTGTTGAAGCTGGTTTTTCATTGTTATTTGGGGATGAAGTTTTCAATATAGTGTGTTATACTCAAAACTGGTTTATTATTATCAAACACCATGGGAAAACTGCTTATAAGCTATTGAAAGGAAGAAAACCAGACATTTCTTATTTTCATGTGTTCGTATGTGTTTGTTACATCTTAAATCAAAGTCATCAACACTCAAAGTTTGAGGCTAAAGATGATGAGGGGGTGTTTCTAGGATACTCCAACATATCAAAGGTTTTCAAAGTATTTAATCTTTCAAGACAAATTGTTGAAGAAACAATTCATGTCACCTTTAATTTGGATTCATTCATTCATAATCGAGTTGATCACGCCTCGTCAATTTTAAATGAACTTACTTTCAGTCCTTCAGACCCAATTCCTGAGCTCTTGTCAAACGACGTTGATCCTATTGTTCCCAATGTTGATCAATTAATTAGTTCTCAGCCTATCCCTGGATATCAACTTGTTGTTCATGAAGAAGTTGATTCAAAAAATCGGGAATACTCTGCCCCAAGTAATACAAATGAAGGCTATAATCCAAGAATTCTTCGAGATCATCTAGAATATCAAATCATTGGAGATGTAAATTATAGGATTCTCACTTGTAGCAGAGTCAACAATAACTTTTGCATGTTTGCTAACTTCGTCTCAATGATTGAACCAAAGAATGTCACTGATACTTTGAAAGAAGCTTATTAGATTAGGGCCATGCAAGATGAGCTAAATGAATTTGAACGTCATCATGTGTGGACTCTTGTTCCCAAACCTCAAGGAATGACAATCATTGGTACTCGTTGGGTTTTCAGAAACTAAATGGATGAATATGGAATCGTTATAAGGAACAAATCCATGCTTGTAGATCAAGGTTTTGTTAGCTTGAAGTGTTAGGCTATGATGAAACATTTGCTCCAGTTTCAAGACTTGAAGCAATTCGTCTGTTTCTAGCTTTTTCCTTCTTCAAAAACTTCAAAGTCTACCAAATGGATGTCAATAATGCCTTTCTACATGGGGATATTCAAGAAGAAGTCTTTCTGAAACAACCTCAAAGGATTGAAAATGCAGAGTTTCCAAATCATGGGTATCGTCTTGATAAAGCTGTCTATGGCTTAACGCAGGCTCCTAGAATATGGTATGAAACATTGGCAAGCTATCTTCTCTCAAGTGGATACAAACGAGGAAAAATCTATAACACTATGTTCATAAAGAAGTCATGATCTCATATCATTCATTCTTAAGTGTTTGTGGACGATATCATCTTCGGATCCACTGATGAAAAGCTAAGAAATTTGAGATGAGCATGATCGGTCAACTAACCTTCTTTTTGAGGTTGCAGGTCAAACAACTAACTGATGGTATTTTTTATTTTACGAGCTAAATATATTTCAGATATGTTGAAGAAGTATGGTTTTACTAATTGCAAACCGGCAAAAACACCAATGTCTTCATTAGCGTCTATTGGCATCGATCCAAGTGGCATTGATGTGAACACAACTCTGTTTTGAGGAATGATAGGATCTCTTCTCTACCTTACACCTAGTCGCCCTAACATTATGTTTGCCACCATATTGTCAGCTTGCTATCAGGCCAGTCCTAAGGATTCTCATCTTCATGCTGTCAAAAGGATCTTCCGGTACTTAAAACATACACCCAATCTTAGGTTATGGTATCCTCATGACTCTGAATTCAAGGTGGTGGGATACAATGACTCTGATCATGGTGTGTTTGTGGCATTGATCGTAAAATCACTTCAGGAGGAGCTCAATTGCTTGGAAATAGATTGGTAAGTTAGTCCAACAAAAAGCAGACATCATTGGCTTGTTCTACCACTAAGGCTGAATATGTTGCCGCTGGAAGGTGTTGTGCTCATATTCTATGGATTTAGAATCAAATCTTGGATTATGGTCTGAACTTCTCGAAGACACCCATATGTTGTGATAACACCAGTTCCATTTAAATGATCCAAAGTCCAATGCATCATTCCAAGACCAAGCACATCAATATTCACCATCATTTCATCAGGGACATCGTTCAAAAGGGATAAGTGGAATTGTTCTATATTCCATCTACACATCAGCTATCTGACATCTTCACCAAATCATTGGATGAAAAGAGTTTGAACAAATTAATTGTTGATATTGGCATGCTTTCTATCGTTTAATTGATTAACTTCTTTTTAATTTTATGAAAAACTCAAAAACAAACAAGTGCTTCTTTCATTATGAAAGCAAAATCTTACATTTAGTATTTACATGTATTTCCTTTTTTTTCAAAAACTATCTAAGATATATCTGCATCTTATTTTTAAGGACTAAAGATGTCTTGAAGGATCTCAATGCTCTTGGTATTTAGAAAAAGAGTGGCATCAAGTCATTTTCCTGTTATGAATATCCTCTTTCTCCTCCACTCACTGTTATGGATGCAACAAGCAACCATCAAAGCACTGAAGTTTCAAATGGTAGATATCTTTAAAAATGGAAGTACATTTATGGCCATTCAATTCCAAAGATTTGATGGATTAAATCTTGATCTCCTTTCTAAAAAAGCTACACATTTTTTTTAAACTATTTCATGTTTGACTAATACTTTTGTTTGTATTCTTATATTATTTATTCTTTTGTACCATTTAATATAAAAGGAATCTAACAGTGTCATTTTTGAGCCTAATATACAACTTTTGAAAATCATCGTCCTTAGAAGCATGCTATTGTATGTGACAAAACCTCTCTGAGTTTCTCATCAGCAAGACCATCTGCTGAGAACATTGAGTCACCATCTCACGTTGATTGTTTAGCAGGGTCTAAATTTCAAAGTGAGACAACCTGATCAAAATAAAAAATATTGATAAAAGGCTAAGGTGTTTTATTATTTTAATCATCTTTACCTGACCCTGTACCTAGAAGCATGCTTGTCGTATGCATCAAGTCTCATGTTTTGCTGAAAAACATTTAGCATGACCCAATGACTTACCTTGATTTCATAGTCATCAGCGTAAGAGATATTCGCCAGGTCCTTAAATGAAAAAGGGTTGAGGTAGACATGGTACTATTATGAATTAACAGTGAATCCTTGATTCTATAATACAACTTACTCTATGATACAAAAGTTTAAACCACTTCCTATTATTGAGTTAAATTGTTAATGATTCACGCTGATTTCACCTCAGCAGGATTGAAACAAACCATTGTTGCCCTTATATTCTTCTTTAGAGTTTTATGATTCAGTGTAATGTACCACACGCTGATGAGAGCTTGTCAAATTTGTGCCTATGGGTATATCATTGTCTGTGATATATTACATGCACCTATCCGTTCTTTCCATATTTATTCTAATACTATGTCAGTTAATGGTAGTTTAAACACACACTATCAGGGGACATCACAATCTTTCTAGACTACAACTTGATATTTTGTGTCATCTTGAAGTTAGCTATTGATGTCAAAAAGGGGGGGAGAACTTGGCAAAACAGAAAATCTTGCTACTAGAACTACGAAAAATATATTCTCAGGGCGAATCGAGTCAAGCTAAAGTCAATATCAGCTCAAGCTTATTAATATGTCGTCTGCTTGATAATTCATTCATGTTCTCAGGGCGGAGCATTCGTTAAAACTGCAAGAGTCATTATTTTATTCTTACTCTCAGGGGGAGCATGATCCAAAAGCATTCATTAAAGATTAATTTTGACATCATCAGATAAGGGAAGATTGTAAGGTCACACCTTATGATCTGATGTGTCAAACACATAACATGTTGATCCATCAGCGTGAGCGTGTCGAGAGTGCCAACGCCAACTTAACAAGTTCAACAACGTCGGCTTATAGTTGTTCAATTCTAATCTTTTTTATGTTAGGCAGTTATTATATATAAATGTAAAATAGATCAGATCCCGTATATTTATGTTAAGATCGGTTCTTAGTATAAATTAGATTCAATCCCGTCAATCAAAGGATATAGATGTGTAGATTAGTACATATACAACAATAGGGTAAACCTTAATGTTTTGCTAGTATTCGTGGCTTTCTGTCAATTGTCTTGGTGACAAACCCTCCTTCTTTGTGAAGACAAAACCTCTTTTCTTGGTGAAAGGAACATTTAAAAGACTCTTGTGTCATTTATTTTCTGTTTCATTCGTACTTGCAGTGTATCCGATCATTTACAAACCTTCAGATTTCAAAGTTCTGCTCGTGCAATTTTTTGTTTTTCTCTCGAAAATAGGTAAGTGGAGCTATACTTTCTATGTTTTAAGTGTAACTTATATTTGTGTTCATAGAAATTATTATTAAACTACAAATAAGGCTTATTAGTAATTCTAGTCGAGATACTAATCGATCTACTTACATAGTTATGTCTAGGCTAAATCTGTGAGGTGTTTAAAGTGGATTTTCCACACGGTACATCTTTTTACCAAACAGATCCTACATCGGATATGATCTTACATGAACATTGTTTATCTGATAGAACTTTTATTATTTTTTGGAATTATTGCAGAATCCAAAGATGCTTAAAATAGCAAGTATAAATACAAACGGATATAAGACTTAATAATATTCATATTTAGGTCATTCAAAAGGGATAAGCTGAAGTGTTAGACATGTAGTTGAATTTCATGCGAATCTTCTAACTTAATAAAGTGAGTTGATAGTTATTTTTAAGAACATGATAAAAATTAAGTACTAAATATTTATAAAATTAAATATATGCACAAGGCTTGTTATTAGTTTTCTATGCTGATTGTATATTATATATGTGAGTAAAATTCTTATTATCTAAAATATGTGTTAAATATATACTTAATAATACTACATACCATACATTATGCCAACGATATACGATTTTATATGTGGTAGAAGTATTTTGGTAACACTACGTAACAATCTTCAATACAAGCATTATTACTTTAAAAAAAAAAAATAAAGGAATACCAATATTTACCGTTCGAATTTAATTTGTGTTAAATATATACCTGCACTATGATAAGAAATCCATAAACATTAAAACAGTTTGGAAACGAATTACATGTATTGTAGTTTGGTTTAGTTATACTCTATGTCTCGTAAAGGATATTTTTTTCAAAGTAAGTTGAATAAGTGTTTAGTTATACACTGTATCGTAATGATATTATGTAAAGGAGGAACATTTTAGGATATGTGAGATCGGGCTAGGTATGTATGAGTGTATTGACTTATAGATATCTTTGTTGTATTATATATCTATAACTAGGTATGTATGAGTGTATTGACTTATAGAAATCTTTGTTGTATTATATATTTATAACTAGGCGAATGCCCGCGCGTTGTGCAGAAACACCTACATAGTTGAAGTCTTTACAAATATATGTTTTTTAAAAATATAGCAATAACGTTGTTGTTAAATTTGATATAATAATTTTTATACTAAATTGATATAATATATTGATTATTTTGAATTATATGATAATATATAAATCTATTATAACTTCATAAAATTAAATATAATATATAGTTTAATGTTATTTATAGTTGTTGTTATTATTAATTTTTTAAAATTTATTTGCTTAATGTTTTAATTTTTATCATTATAATTATTTAAAACATTAAACCTTGTTTTTAGATTTTAATAGTAAAAACATAATAATTTATATAGAGTTATTTTTAACTATTGTGATTGTAAGTTATTTTAAGTTACTTATGAAAACTTTTAACGATTATAAAAATATCTTTAGGAAATATTTTAGTTAAATTGAGATTAGAATTTAGTTTTTGCATTTATCACTACAATTTATCACTTTTAACTATTTACAAAATAATCTTTGGTTTTTTAAGTGGAACTGAAATTTATATTTAAGTTGACACTGTAATGTTATGTTCAAATTAACGATTTAAGTATTTTATCCAAATTGTTTAATAGTTATAGCTTTAAACTGATAATGGTTTATATACAATAACATTTTAAATCTAATAAATTAAGTATAATATGTTAAAAGTGAAAGACATAACTTTATAAGTAAAAGTAAAGAGATTATTTTAAAATTGAAATTTAGTTTATTTATGATTACAATTTCGGTTTGGTATTTATTTAACCTTATTAACCAACATATAATCATTATTATAAAGATACTACAATTAATCACTTTTAACTATTTACAAAATATTCTTTGGCTTGTTTAAGTTAAACTAAAATTTATATTTAAGTTGACCCTGTAATGCTATATTCAAATTAATAATTTAAATACTTTATACAAATTGTTCCAAAATTGGATCTTTAAAATGATAATGGTTTGCATCCAACAATTTATTAAAACTAATAAATTAAGTATAATATGTTAAAAGTTAAAAAACACAACTTTATAAGTAGAAATAAATATATTATTTTAATATTGAAATTTAGTTTATATATGATTACACTTTAGATTTGATATTTGCTTAACCTTATTAACCAACGTATAATTATTATTAGAAAGAAATTTAAAACTCATGGGAGTTTCAAATTAATGTCGTGAAAGGAAAAATACATAGGAGTTAATTTCAAATGAATGTGGAGAAATGAAAAATATTTCCTTTATAATATAGTATGATTTGATGTTTGCTAACAATTTGTTTTGTAGGTTTGATAATTATGGAATATTATCATAATAATATATTAGGATCGAAGTCTTACCAGGTTGTCTCAAACCTAACTCACTCAAACTATATACATTAGTTAAGAAGGCTAAAGCTTCTCGGAGTAAATTAAAATCAAGTGATTAAGAGACAACCTGTAATAGTGTTGAAGAACTTTAGGTCTTTATGTCGTAACTTATGTTGTGTATTAATTATAACATCTTTAAGGTTTTTTTTAAACAATATTCGTACTTAATATATTTTTCTAAAACAATATAGTTTATGCAAAATCTTTTATTTTACTGTGATTTTCTGCAAAGAAAAATAATATTTTTTAAAAAACTTAAAGAGTTTTTTTTAGTTCTAAAAAATAAAGAATATCATATCATAAAAAATCTATTTATCCTGGTGTAGTACAAATACTAACCATAAGTTGTTTTCTTTTAACTTGATTCATGGTGGAAACTAAATTAAATTATTAACCCTAATTTAAAAGAAAACAATAATATATAAGATAGTTATTTTGGATCCTTTTATACGCATTCATAGAATTGGACATACATTAAAACCCAATTTATTAACTTTCTACGATATCGAATAAGCTAATGAAAATATTTTTTACACCGACTAAATTAATAAATAATTTAAAACAAGAAAACCATAAACCATTTTAAATAAGCAATACCAAAACTCATTCGAATTATTTCGGGAGAATTTCGTTTATACAATTGTAAACTTCCGTAATTACTTCTATATTATTATAAAACTTTAAATTTGATATGTATCCTTATAAAACCTATAAATTCACATATATACTCAAATACTTAATTTAATCCTATTAAATATATTAAATAAAATAAAAACACTATATTAAATTTAACTTTTATTATTAAGAAATTATTTAACTTTTAACATTACATTACTACCTTCTCCCATATTGTTACTCCTAACTTATTTACTTCATGAGTCTTTACAAAAATATTAATATCCACATTAAAATTAGTTTTTCTATGAATTTATCTGAAGAACCTGATGAAAAACATTTTTTCTATTTTAAAAGGGATTTGATACGTACACAACAATTTTCTCCATACGCAACAATTGGTGATTTAAAATGTTGTAGTATACAACTATATAATACATTAATTGTTGTGTATGACAAAAAACTGTTGTGTACGAATCACTTCCTTTTTTAAAAAAAGAATGATAGCAGGTCCCCTAAATTGATTGCAGGAGATGTAATATATTTTTTAATAGGAGGGTATTATCATCGTGTTTTACTAATAGATTGTATATGAAATGTCATTGAATCAGTTCATGAAAAACCATATGGTGAAAAAAGAGATTGAATATATGAGAAATTGCAAAAGAGTATTTAAGTAGTTTAGTTATAATCTAGTTTAAAGATAATGTTTTTAATTTTTATAAACGATTATTATTATTAAATTAAGTATTTAGGTGTACATACGAGTTTATACATTTTATGAGGATATATATATATATATATATATATATATATATATATATATATATATATATATATATATATATATATATATATATATATATATATATATATATATGTAATTTGAAGTTTATAAAAATATATACATAATTTATAGAAGTTCATAAACATACACAAAATTAATTTAAATGTTATCTTTCTTCGGTCTAAACTAATTTTTTTTTAAACGACAAACTAACTAATCTAATAATAAATAATCACCGATGTCTCTATTAAGACTTGAACCCGAGACCTCTCATATGTAATGATCACTCCATATCGCTAGACCATTAACCCTTTCGCCCGTGTAAACTAATGACCGTTTATTTCTTCAAACATTAAAACCCCACTAATATTAATCAAGGCAACGAGCATTTAGTCAATAATAATAATGACGATAGATAACTGAAAGCACACGTGACACAATAATGTGTTTAGCTTCATTGTCGTTATATAAGAATTTAATTATAAGCCTCGTGAAGTTAGCAGTACAAATTTGTAAAGACATCACTGTTATGTAATCTTTAATTTTGTAATTAAAACTGCACGGTGATGGTAAAATCCAACTTTTTGAATAATAAAATAGAGATTAATTAAACGAATTTTCTTTACCTTTATAGTTGTTTTCTGAAATGATTTTTACGAAACTTTTTTTTTCCTGAGATGGTTCCAACGGAACAAACTTTGCATACAAATGGTCCTTACCGTAAATGTTCGTTAGATTAATCCGTTAAGTTGTGTAACACCGTGAATTTCAAAATAATTTTTCACAAATTATAAAAACATTTCTCATTTAATTTTCATAAAAACATTAAGTTAAAATCCCAATTCACATCATACAAATCCCAAGATCATATAAATATATATATATATATATATATATATATATATATATATATATATATATATATATATATATATATATATCAAAAATCTCATGCGTGTGTACAGATCAAGCCGGCGCCTTCCCACGGTCATCGCTAGTACCTGAAACAAACAACACTAACACTGTAAGCACAAAGCTTAGTGAGTTCCCCAAAATACCACATAAACATATATTAGCCACTCGAGGCTATAACTCTATGGGTCCGTGCACCCAAGCTCTGTGAACCCTCAGGTTCTAACTCTGGGAACCTTCCGGTTCCAACTCTATAAACATGCACAGCATAAATCACATAGACATCATGCAGTACAACACATAGCATACACATAACATACACATACTCTGACACATAACTCTGATTACCTACTCAAGGTAAAGTATAGTGAGAAGACTCACCTCGGGTATCTCGATAACTCGCGAATCCTGGAAATCACTCGTGCTCGATCCTCCGAGCTATAATCCTCCTATAACATCATATATCTCTTAATTAACACTTTTACCACTAAGGTTGACTACCCCTATCGAGTCAACACTGGACAACTCTGGTCAACGGTCAACGGTCAACGGTCAACGGTGACCGGACTCAGCGAGTGCAC
This sequence comes from Lactuca sativa, assembly GCF_002870075.4. Taxonomy (NCBI): domain Eukaryota; kingdom Viridiplantae; phylum Streptophyta; class Magnoliopsida; order Asterales; family Asteraceae; genus Lactuca; species Lactuca sativa. The sequence goes on along the minus strand of NC_056624.2, from coordinate 130,871,194 downwards.
TAGGGCGACTCGGCGAGTCTAGGCGTTTTCACCAACTCTCTAGGATTCCCTTTTTGACACGTCGAGTATTCCCCTGACTCGACGAGTTCCACCTGGTATGAATCGCGGGGCCACCCCGACTCAACTCGCCGAGTCTCAAGAACAACTCGGCGAGTTCCAGTTCGACTCAATCCACCTGTCAACCCTCTCTAACTCTCCCTGACTCACTGAGTCAACTCATAACTCGGCTAGACCACTCACTGAGTGGTTAAGGTCAATCTTCATGCTACTCGCCGAGTCTGTTCTTCAGACTCGGCTAGTCCATGCCATGCATCAACTCAAACTTGCTTCTGAGGTCAGATCCGCTCCAACAACTCATAGATCTGGCCCTCCTAAGCTTATTTATCACGTAAAGTCCACATCTTGGTGCTCATAACACACCTCATGACTCATAAATGGTGTTTTTACCTTAAGCACAAAGACCCCAATCCAAAACCCCCATGGATTCATAAAAAGGTGGGGCAAAGGGACACTCTGGACCTCCAAAGTTCCAGATCTAGAACCTAACTCGCTTAAGGGACCAAGGAAGCACTAGATCTAGCCACAAAAGGGCTCAATAAGCCCTAAATCAATATAAACATCAACATAACAGAGAATAGCTCGAAGGTAGTACCTCAAATGTGATGTTCTGGACCTAAAATCTTCAGGAAGTGGCTCCTCTTGATTCCCCCCTTAGCTATTGCTTCCTTTCCCTTGCAATATAACACCTCCAAGGTCAATAATGGCTCCTTGCTTTGCTCCAAACGCTCAAACTCGCTAGGGTTTCACTCAGGGGTCTAGTGAGCACAAATGACGGCCTTAAGGCCCTTTAAATAGGTCCTAAACCCGAGAAATTAGGGTTTCATTAAACAGCACGGACTTGCCGAGTCCATACCTTGGACTAGCCGAGTCCAGGCGCGAACCCGCGTCCAGAACCGCGATCCTACTCGGCGAGTTTGAGCTCCAACTCGCCGAGTTCCCTCACAAAACACCAAAAACATAAGCATAAAAGATACCTGGAAATCCGGGCTGTTACAACTCTCCCCCACTAGAACTAGACTTCACCCTCGAAGTCTTGCTCTGAAAATAGCTCCGGATGCTGCTCACGCATCTCATGCTCCGGGTCCCAGGTCATCTCTGATCCCTTCCTGTGTTGCCACTGAACCAACACCAGGGGTACCTCCTTGTTCCTTAGAACCTTGATTTTCCGATCTCTGATGGCCACTGGTCTCTCGGCATAATTCTGGCTCGCATCCACCTGAATATCCTCTAATGGAACCACTGCTGACTCATCGGCTATACACTTCCTCAGCTGCGACACATGAAAAGTGTCGTGAATCTGCCCCAACTCTGTTGGCAAATCCAAACGATAGGCTACCCGGCCTACCCTCGCGATCACACGGAATGGACCAATATACCGGGGCCCCAACTTGCCCCTCTTCCTGAATCGAATGACTCCTTTCCAAGGAGAGACCTTCAGGAGAACAAAGTCGCCTACCTGAAACTCAAGCTCGGACCGGCGCCTGTCTGCATAACTCTTCTGTCGGCTCTGAGCGGTCAACAACCTCTGTCTGACCTGCTGAATCTGCTCTGTCGTCTGAAGTACGATCTCTGTACTGCCCATCACCCTCTGCCCAACCTCTCCCCAACAAATGGGGGTCCGACACCTCCTCCCATACAACAGCTCAAAGGGCGGCATACCAATGCTCGAATGATGGCTATTGTTATAGGAAAATTCTGCCAAGGGTAAATACGCATCCCAGCTACCCCCGAAATCCAACACACATGCTCGGAGCATGTCCTCAAGCGTCTGAATCGTCCGCTCACTCTGACCGTCTGTCTGGGGATGATATGCGGTACTAAAATGCAGTCTAGTACCTAACTCCTCATGAAATTTCTTCCAGAATCTGGAAGTGAAGCGCACATCACGGTCTGAAACAATCGAGATCGGCACCCCATGCCGAGATACTACTTCCCTCACATACACCTCCGCCAATTTCTCTGTTGAAGAACTCTCACTGATGGCAAGGAAGTGAGCGCTCTTCGTCAACCTGTCCACAATCACCCAAATTGCATCAACTCCTCTGGCAGTCCTCGGCAATTTGGTGATGAAATCCATAGTGATCTGTTCCCACTTCCACTCGGGAACCTCCAATGGCTGCAACTTGCCATGCGGCCTCTGGTGCTCGGCCTTAACCCTACGGCAGGTCAAGCACCTCTCAACAAATCACGCAACATCCCTCCTCATATAGGGCCACAAATACTCCTTTCTCAAATTCAAATACATCTTAGTGGCCCCCAGATGGATCGAAAATTTCGACCGATGAGCCTCCTCCATCAAAATGGTACGCGTTCCGCCCACAAACGACACCCAGATACGCCCCTGAAAAGTCATAAGCCCCAGACCATCGATAACGAACTCTGAAACCAAACCAACAACCCGTTCCCTCTTCTGCATCTCAGGTTGCACAGCCTCGGCCTGGGCCCCGTGAATGGCGTCCAATACTGGAGCTATCACGGTCAATCTCAAACATACATCCCGCAGTGGAGTGCTCTCCGCCCTGCGGCTCAACGCATCGGCTACCACATTAGCCTTGCCTGGGTGGTATAGGATCCCACAATCATAATCCTTGACCACATCCAACCACCTTCTTTGTCGCATATTTAGGTTGGGCTGATCCATCAAATACTTCAAACTCTTATGGTCCGTGTATATCGTACACCGAACCCCATACAAGTAGTGACGCCAAATCTTGAGGGCGAACACCACTGCCCCCAACTCTAGATCATGGGTGGGATATCTCGCCTCATGAGGCTTTAGCAGCCTCGATGCATATGCTATCACATGCCCTCTCTGCATCAGCACCGCTCCCAGTCCCAAAATCGATGCATAACAATATACCACAAAGTCCTCCATCCCTTCCGGGAGAGCTAATACTGGGGCTTCGCACAACCTTTGGCGAAGTGTCTCAAAGGAGGCCTGCTGCTCGGGGCCCCATGAAAAAGCAACACCCTTCCGGGTCAAATTTGGTGAGTGGCACTGCGATCTTAGAGAAATCCCTGATAAACCTCCGATAATACCCTGCCAACCCTAGGAGACTCCTGATCTCAGAGGGTGACTTCGACACCTCCCAACTCATCACCGCCTCAACCTTGGCCGGATCGACCAATATCCCTTCCTGGTTAACGAGATGTCCTAAGAACTGGACCTCCCACAACCAGAAATCACACTTGGAGAATTTGGCATAAAGCCTCTCCGATCTCAGAACTCCGAGAACCTTTCTCAGATGCTCCTCATGCTGCTCTCTAGATCTCGAATATACCAGAATGTCGTCGATAAACACAATCACCGACCGATCCAACATCGGCCTACACACTCGGTTCATGAGATCCATGAACACCGTCGGGGCATTGGTGAGCCCAAAAGGCATCACCACAAACTCATAATGCCCATAACACGTCCTGAACGCTGTCTTCTGGACGTCCTCATCCCGCACCCTCACCTAATGATATCCAGACCTCAAATCGATCTTGGAGAACCAAGATGCTCCCTGTAACTGATCGAACAAATCGTCGATCCTCGGCAATGGGTAACGGTTCTTGACTGTCAGTTTGTTCAACTCCCGGTAATCAATGCATATCCGGTGTGAACCATCTTTTTTCTTGACGAACATGATAGGCGCTCCCCACGGCGAGCTGCTTGGCCGAATAAACCCCTTCCCCAGCAGCTCCTGGAGCTGTGAGGATAACTCTTGCATCTCTGGAGGTGTAAGGCGATAAGGCACCTTAGCGATAGGCGCAGCCCCCGGAACCAAATCGATGCTGAACTCCAATTGCCTCACAGGAGGCACACCCGACAACTCCTCGGGAAAAACATCCGGGAACTCACGCACCACCGGAACCTCCTCAACTGAACTCGGCCTCTCGGAAACCACCCGTGTATCCATCACATACGCCACAAAACCCTTACAGCCCTGCTGTAGACACTGCCTCGCCCTAGCGGCCGAAAAAAACGTTGATCCTGAACGTGTACCCTCGCCGTACACCGAAAGAACTCCCCCACTAGGGTCTCGTATGGTGACCAGCTGACGCTCGTAGTCGATAACCGCACCGAATCTGCTCAACCAGTCCATGCCCACAATGACACATACATCACCCATCGCAATAGGAACCAGATCAATTGGGAACTCAACACCGAAAATCTCGACTACGCAACCTCGGAGAACCTCCGTGGCATATATCACTCTCTCATCAGCTATGGAAAATCTCAGAGGCCAGCTCAATGCCTCACGACTAACACTGATATGCTGACTAAAAGCCAAAGATACAAAAGACCGACTCGCACCCGAGTCAAATAACACCAAGGCAGGTACAGAATTCACAAGAAAAGTACCTACGCATAACATAACATAAGCATAATATCTCAACATCAAAATAAATACATGAAAGAATACATACCAGCCACGACCTCGGGCGCTGTGCGGACCTCCTCCGCGGTCAGCTGACAAGCTCTCCCTCGTGCCCTTGGCGCCTCGGCCTTCACCGGCCGACTCTCTGTAGCTCTGATGGCGGCAGGGGCGGATCCCTGAGGTGCTCCCTGAGCTGATCCCCGCAACTGCGGACACTCCGCCTTCCGGTGTCCGGTCTGGTTGCAGTGAAAACACACTGCAAACCCCTTGGGGCAGTCCTTGGCCATATGCCCCTCCTTGCCACACTTGTAGCAAGATCCCGCTCTGCAGAATCCATCATGACCCTTGCCACACTTCCCACAAGTGCGGCCCTTCTGGTTCCCTGGTTTGGGATCAGCGGGCTTGGCCCGCTTGGCTGCCGGCTGAGACTGTGCCAGTCGCCGATCCCTCCCCTGAGACTCCGCCTCCTCCCTGGACTGAGTCTCTAGCTCAATCTCCCTCTTCCGGGCATTTGCCTGAAGCTCCGCAAATGTCCGGTACGAGGAGTTCGCCGCGAACTCCCGAATATCCCGCCTCAAAATGCTCAAATAACGGTTCATACATGCCTGCTCCGTAGACACGTGCTCAGGGCAGAACATCGCCTTCTCATGGAACATCCTTGTAATCACCGTAATAGACTCAGTACCCTGCTTGAGGGTCAGAAACTCCTGGGCCAAACGCTCCCTCTCCACCTGGGGAACGTACTCATCTCGAAACATGGCAGTGAACCTCTCCCAGGTCACTGCCGCAAGCTTAGCAGGCGTAAGATACGCCGTCACAAACTTCCACCAGTCCTTCGCTCCCAAGCGAAGCTGGTTCAGCGCGAACCGAACCTTCCAATGCTCAGGAGATGAGCAAGTGAAGAAACACCCCTCTATATCAGATATCCACCTCATGGCTGCCACCGGATCCTGGGTCCCATCAAACTCTGGTGGTTTTGTGTTGCTGAACTCCCGGAACAGCAACGCATCACCACCTTGCGGCCTCGCGGCAGTAATCGCTGCGGTGGCCGCTGCAACAGCAACCTCAGAAAGAGCGGCATAACGCTCGTGAAAGGTCTCAATCAGCTTGGTCTTTATAGACCCAAACATCTCCGGTATCTCTGCCCTGATGGCCGCAGCCACCTCCTCATGGATGATCCGGTGGATCTCCTCATCACTGGTACCACTGTTCTCAGGCATCAAGCGTGTCCTCACCATGATCTACCTCTAAAACACAACATACGATAAATTAGAACCCATACGAGCATACTCACACTCGTCAACTCTTTCCTCCCTGATCCTTGGTATTCCAAAGATTCTTACTTGGGCTGTACACCGCTCCGGTGCTTTCAGTAGTATGGGCCCAATACTACTGTCCAAACCATATCAGAATACACCCCAAGTCCTCCTCTTCGGATCCCAAATTCCAAGTACTCTATCATGCATAGACCTCCCTCTAATAGATCTCTTACAAGCCCCTCGCTGCTACCTACTCACTCTCAAGCATCTCATAGTAGCTCACCTCTTCCTAGGCTAAGGCATCACAAATCAGGCCACTCTAGTCCTAATAGGAATACCTAGCCTACTCTAGCATGCGGATACATCATATCAATATCAATATCACATAACATAAGGGTATTTTGGGAAATCACCGCTCGGGCGCGGATTGATCGTACACACAACTCTGCTCTGCGGTTTTTTTTAAATCTTTTATTCTTTTTTTGAAAATACTTCTCCAATCCTCAATTTGAGTTCAAATACGCCCGAAGGTGTACTCGAATCCCTCAAACCAAGGCTCTGATACCAACTTGTAACACCGTGAATTTCAAAATAATTTTTCACAAATTATAAAAACATTTCTCATTTAATTTTCATAAAAACATTAAGTTAAAATACCAATTCACATCATAGAAATCCCAAGATCATATATATATATATATATATATATATATATATATATATATATATATATATATATATCAAAAATCCCATGCATGTGTACAGATCAAGCCGGCGCCTTCCCACGGTCATCGTTAGTACCTGAAACAAACAACACTAACACTGTAAGCACAAAGCTTATTGAGTTCCACAAAATACCACATAAACATATATTAGCCACTCGAGGCTATAACTCTATGGGTCCGTGCACCCAAGCTCTGTGAACCCTCAGGTTCTAACTCTGGGAACCTTCCGGTTCCAACTCTATAAACATGCACATCATAAATCACATAGACATCATGCCGTACAACACATAGCATACACATAACATACACATACTCTGACACATAACTCTGATTACCTACTCAAGGTAAAGTATAGTGAGAAGACTCACCTCGGGTATCTCGATAACTCGCGAATCCTGGAAATCACTCATGCTCGATCCTCCGAGCTATAATCCTCCTATAACATCATATATCTCTTAATTAACACTTTTACCACTAAGGTTGACTACCCCTATCGAGTCAATACTGGACAACTCTGGTCAACGGTCAACGGTCAACGGTGACCGGACACGGCGAGTGCACTAGGGCGACTCGGCGAGTCTAGGCGTTTTCACCAACTCTCTAGGATTCCCTTTTTGACACGTCGAGTATTCCCCTGACTCGACGAGTTCCACCTGGTATGAATCGCGGGGCCACCCCGACTCAACTCGCCGAGTCTCAAGAACAACTCGGCGAGTTCCAGTTCGACTCAATCCACCTGTCAACCCTCTCTAACTCTCCCTGACTCACTGAGTCAACTCATAACTCGGCTAGACCACTCACTGAGTGGTTAAGGTTAATCTTCATGCTACTCGCCGAGTCTGTTCTTTAGACTCGGCGAGTCCATGCCATGCATCAACTCAAACTTGCTTCTGAGGTCAGATCCGCTCCAACAACTCATAGATCTGGCCCTCCTAAGCTTATTTATCACGTAAAGTCCACATCTTGGTGCTCATAACAGACCCCATGACTCATAAATGGTGTTTTGACCTTAAGCACAAAGACCCCAATCCAAAACCCCCATGGATTCATAAAAAGCTGGGGCAAAGGGACACTCTGGACCTCCAAAGGTCTAGATCTAGAACCTAACTCGCTTAAGGGACCAAGGAAGCACTAGATCTAGCCACAAAGGGCTCAATAAGCCCTAAATCAATATAAACATCAACATAATAGAGAATAGCTCGAAGGTAGTACCTCAAATATGATGTTCTGGACCTCAAATCTTCAGGAAGTGGCTCCTCTTGATTCCCCCCTTAGCTATTGCTTCCTTTCCCTTGCAATATAACACATCCAAGGTCAATAATGGCTCCTTGCTTTGCTCCAAACGCTCAAACTCGCTAGGGTTTCACTCAGGGGTCTGGTGAGCACAAATGACGGCCTTCAGGCCCTTTAAATAGGTCCCAAACCCGAGAAATTAGGGTTTCATTAAACAGCGCGGACTCGCCGAGTCCATACCTTGGACTAGCCGAGTCCAGGCGCGAACCCGCGTCCAGAACCGCGATCCTACTCGGCGAGTTTGAGCTCCAACTCGCCGAGTCCCCTCACAAAACACCAAAAACATAAGTATAAAAGATACCTGGAAATTCGGGCTGTCACAAGTTGAAGGAATTTTAGATAAGGACTATTTCTGTAATTTTGTCAAACTTGCTTAACGATCATTTGAAATATTATAATTTTAGTCTCTTAATTTTTTTTCTTTTTACATTTTTGGCCATTTTTTTCACAAATTTGTTATTATATATTTTTGAAATATAAAAATAAGTTTTGTTGCCTAGATTTTATCTAAAAATATTTGAAATGTAAAAACTTCATTATGTTACTTTTTAGTTTTATATAATGTAATTTTTAAGATTTATTTTCATTTATCTTATACAAATACATTTATTTTTATGAAAAAAAAAACATGATGTGTTATTATAAAAAATATGTTATTATAGAAATAATAGTATGTTGCTATTTTATTTTAAAAATATAAGGAGTATGTTTTGAGTTATAGATAAAAATATATGTTTTGATATTAATTTCATACTATAAGCATACTAAATTTTATATTGATTCGATATAAATTTTTTAACGGAGCTTCGATATAGAATTTTGATATTTAAATTTAAAAAATTATTTATTTTTATCGATTTTTGAATGTAATCATTAATATGAAATAAAATTTTCAACAAAAAAAACATTTTTTAGCTAATACTTCTCTATGCTACTACAAATGCTAAGATAATTAACAATATGAACATTATGACATTAATTCTGTTTAATTCATTTTATTTAATAGAAAATAAAAATATTTTATATATTTATATATAATAAATTAAACATAATTAATATCATATTAAAAAGAATTAAAGGAAAATAATATGACATTAGTTTCGTTAAAAAAATTATTTTCCATTAAACAAAATGAATTAATTTAATTTCATATTATTCATATGGTTAATTATTTTAGCATGTGTAGCAATGAAGTTGACTATTAGCTAACAAATATATACTTCTTTTTTTATTTTTCTTTGAAAAATTTATGTCTTATTAAAGAGTATATTCAAAATATGATAAACTAAATAATTTTTTTAAAATTAAATATCAAAATTTTATATTGAAACAATATAAAATTTACTATACTTATATTATCAAATGACAACCGAAATATATTTTTATCTTTAACTCAAAACAACATACTTGTGTTTTTTAAATAAAATAGCAACATAATAATATTTCTATAATAACATATTTTTTTATAACAACACATCATTTATTTTTCATAAAAATAAATATATTTATATAAGATAAATATTAAAATTTACATCATATAGAAATTAAAAAGTAATAAAATGATATTTTTACGCTTCAAATATTTTTAAATAAAAGATAGAAAAAATATATTCAATTATGTATTGTAATTTAAATATTTTAGATAAAAATCTATACAACAAAAATTATTTATATATTTAAAAAAGATATAATAACAAAGTTGTTAAAAAAGATGGTTGAAATGTAAAAAAGAAAAAATAAGAGACTAAAATTATAATATTTAAGATGGTCCTTGTGTAAAATTTCACAAATGGTCTTTAAGAAAGTTTCATAAAATGGTTAAAATAGTCGTTATCTAAAATTCTTTCAACATAACAGATTAATGTAACGAACATTAACGGTAAGGACCATTTGTATGCAAAGTTTTTTCCGTAGGGACTATCTCAGGGAAAAATTTTTCGTAAAGACCATTTCAAGGAAAAACTGTAAAGCTAAATGATCATTCGTATAATTTAATCTAAAATAGATAAAAGGACATACTTATATGTTCTCATTTTAGAGACTTTAATTTGTTTTAATTATACTAAAAATCTAAAACATTAAATGAAATAATTGAAATTGTAATTCTGAATATTTCTCATCTCTTTAGTTAATGTGACAAGCATTCAACTGTGAATATCAGAACATCTTTTCACATGTTAATACATATACTTCCTCTATTCTATATTGATTGTCTACTTTTGACTTTTGAAGTATTTATTTTTCAACTTTGACCTTCAATATTTTGTTTTTGATATATAATACTTGATGCAAAATATATGAATGGATTGTGTTTTAAATGTATTTTCATTGTTATAAGTTTCATCAAGTAATTTATAACACAAATAAAAATATCTAATACCAAAGTTGAAGAATAAAGACTTCAAAAGTCAAAATGGGACAATATATATGAGAAGGAGGTAGTATTAATTTCGGTCGCGGCATAGTGTCGTGTTTGTAGATAGCTTCAACCAGGTGGTTTTCAACCAACTTACATTTGGAGCACCACCATTATCCCCCATCCCCCATTCTATATGGTATGCTTCCCACCGCCTTCATTTTGCTTCTATTTCTGATTAAATCTATTATACACACCCAAAGAGCATTGACGTCCATTTTAGCGTTCCTTTTTTTTTTCTCTCTCCCAAACTGATTTGTCATCGAATACCCATGGATTTGGATAAAATGGTGATTTGCTTCTTAAGGAAACAATTGAACTTTATCGTTCTCATTCCTTGTTTCTCCCCTACTGTTCTCCACCTCCTTAACCGGTTAAAGCTTCATTGTCGCTCGTTTAAAGCCCTCCCAAAATGTGAGTTCCCATCGATTTGGGGAGTATAGTGATTTGCTTTTCTAGGAAACAATCAAACCCATCTACACTTCCACAATATTTGGATGCGCTCCACAAAAAATTCGATTTCACATCTCTATCCATCTATTCTACATCCCATTTTCAAAGGATTGCCTTTGAGAACTCATCGGTTACCCCAACGTCCGATGTAACGATTCGTAAATATAGGTCATAGTTCGATGGTCAAACCACCGCGAACCCCTATGTATTAAAACCTATTGTTTGTAGTTTTTTGTTTATATAATCTACTAAATATGTAATACTCATAATTACTTTCAAAATGTCTCAAATTGCTCAACAAACTATCTATTGTTAAAGATCAAAACAAAAACCACAAAAATATTTAATACTCATAGGACTTTGTAGAAAAATATTTAATACTCATAGGACTTTGTAGATATAAAGAACGTTTAAATTGGAATTTATATGCAAAAGATAGGTACAGTATAAGAATCAAATAAGTATAATACTGGTTTTTTCGTAAATACAAAAATGGAATCGATCCGTTGAGGTACTTGCATATTTGATATGGAAATTCCGAGAACATTTTGGTACTCATACATAAGTCTAATATTTGATTTCATATTCACAATATTTTTAACTTTTAAATTTATCAAGTTCGCGAAAACTGTCGAATCGGGACAAATTAAATGTGAAACTTTAATCGTCTTTTCCTAGAGTTCTACATACTGGATTTAAGATCCGTCTGAGTTTTTGAAATCATCATACTTGAGATTAGCATTCACCATATCTAAAATAATTATTCGATGTCTGGATTGTGGCACATAAATCAAGAAACTTAGGGATTGTCACCATTTTGGATAACACAGGTATGACATCACCGACTTGTACTCTAAGACTTGCATGCTTGACCCTATTTCCTCAGTTTTGACTCAATGAATTCAAGAACTTATTTCTTTTCTTCATGCACGCAACCTCTCCACAAATATATCTCTTACACATACAATAATATATACACAAAGTACATGAATGATTGAAGAAAATATCCAACCACTTTTCTCTTCAACTGCTTACACTCCTCACCTCTCTTCAATAATTCAAGACTCACTCATATCTCTCCCTTTCTTCTTCACCTTCGGCCAAGAACATCTAAACTATAGGTGTTGTTTTTCCAACACTCAAGATGAGAACAACCTCTTTCTTTCTTTATTTCCTTCTTTCTTTCTTCCTCTCTCTATCTATCTCTCTCCCACCCCCTTCTTTTTTCTTGCTTCTCGTTGATCACCACCACAACCAAACACCCCTTGAAGTTTTTGTTGGTTTTCTCATCCACCCCTTCGTGTTTTTCTACCGTAACAAAAGAAGAACATCTATGACGAGCTGCCATACCAACCTCTTTGTGACAATAGTCAAATTTAGCCAACGATAGCCAACTGTGAAAGTGACAAAAATCAGATGTAACAGGCTTAAATTGTATGTTTTAAACAACTTAATGCAAATTTTGTATAAGTAGAAGCATAATTTGAAAGTACACGTCAACCCGATTCCGGAAATATAAAGAAAGCTCAAATCTGATTTTGTTTGAAGAAATATAAAGAAATCCCCATACGGAAGAGTATGTCATAATGAGTGAATCAGTGATAGGTGGCTTATTAGCCTAAGCAATCTAAAATAAAGTCATAGTAGTGGTAAAAGAGAATAGTTCCATATAGAGAACACATAAATCTGACTTCATATGCGGAACTTATGATTTTATAAAGTTTTGGTACAGTAGTGTGGACAGAGAAATCAAAATCAATATTAATTGATAGTTATCCTATACAATGTAAACGGGAGTTAAAGATCTCATGAATAGGAATCTGTCGGTATAAAGATAGTCGAGAACGAAGTTCGTACGAAAAAGTTATGAATTTTATACAATCTTTTGCAGTGTAATCTTCCTAGACTGTTAAATTTAAAATAGTTGAGAACTATCCAAAGGATTCTACATAAAAGTTGTAGTACTTGTCAATTGCTACACATGGATATAAAGAATGTAAAAAACGCGGCTCGTTTGTGAAAGTTATGATTTTTCGAAGATTAGAAAAAGTGCCAGCGAAACTCATGACATGGCAAGATCTACAACGTGACATGTGGCAGGATGTGGAAACACCACGTCATGATGAGTCATCAAAACATGGCAACCAAAGAGAGAGAGGGAGAGAGAGAGAGAGAGAGTTGGAGTGCGAAAGTGAGGTGCACTTCTATCTAGGTTACCAATATATTATTATAACATTATAAATTGTATTAACTATGTTCAATCGAAGTATGATTGCCCAAGAATGGCACTACTTTGATGAATTGTTGAAGTTTATCTACAAGTAGTCATATACGACTAAAAGTGAGTGGAACCTACAAGAAAAATAAGCAAAAGGATGCTAACAAATATGGGAGAGAAATTGCTAAAGTAATGAAGAAAATGTTGTTGGGGAAATTGACAACTTGGCAATGTTTTGGTCATATTGCTAACAATGGAGCTCCGACTAACCTGATTCAACACATTTCAGAAACTAGAGACAATTTCCTACAACTTTCAGGTTTTTCTTTTCTATTGACTCTGTAGTTTTAATTACCATAATGTGTATGGAAGATGAAGGATGTGTGTCAGGTGTCAATGACGATCTAAATGACACCATGGTCAAATCGATCAACATCTGAAGATATTATGGAGTAGGAATACGAAGAAATCCTGACGGCTTCAAACATGGCATCCATAACTTCACAAAGGACACCGAGGCATTATTGGGATGTCTTGTGTTGGAATGGTGATTTACGGAGGTGCTTGGATTTGTGAAGGACATCCTACATGGCGCTAAGAATGTCCCCAAGGATGTCGACCCATTTTAGGAATTTTATCAATGCAAGTCAAGGACAACAGAGAGCATGCCACAATGACACGAAGGATGCCTTTGCGTCCTACACAAAATCAGTGACGTCACTAAATACGTCTAACGTCCCATATCACTCAATCATTCATATTTTGTCACACTGTATGAATAGGGACATATGCAACCGTTTTTAGGGTTCACACTTCTGAAATTCTGAGTTCTTACCTATGTTTTTGAGGCTTCCAAACCCTTAGAAACTTTACATAACACAATCTCATTCCATTTCAATCCAAATTTGTAACACTTGTGTTCCCAGGTATTTTCATTTATGTCTTAAAGTATAAAATATTTGGAATTTTGGTCCTTACGTGGGGCATAGTTTGCAGCTACGCAGGGCGTACCATTAGGATGTGAGATGCGGGCATTTAATCCTCTACATAGGGAGTACCTTCAGTACGCAGTGCGTAGATCAACTGCGGTCAAACCCTACTTTTTACGGTTTAGATCCTATTTAAAGGACCTTTTGTCATTGAGGCCTCCCTTATCATCAACCTCCACTCTCCTAAGTAGATATTCCAAAACCCTGGCCACCTTATGAGGACCTTGAGCATTTTGAGTGACCTATTGTGTGTTTTGTGAAGAAGGTATCCGTTGGAGAAGCCTTGGTGAGCTTGAAGCCTAAGGATCTAGAACTTTCATCACCTTTGCAAGTTTCAGGGGTATAAAGCTTGAACCTCCACGATTTCTTGGTTTAGATCTAGGTTTGCTTAGAGTAAAAGATACTATAGGGGTTATGATTGTCATATCTTGTCATTTATAAGGATTTTAAGTCATAAAAATGGGATCCTGATGGTTGCTTTTCACCTATGCAAGGGTTTGGAGTAATTAGAGGTTGTTAAGGAACCATGGTTTCGTTTTAGACATCATTTAGACATGAAAATGCATAAAGTCAACAACTTTATGACTTTGGACATCTATTAGAGTCAGATCTGAGTGTTGTATGTTTGGTCTTAAGCTATTAAGGGCTTAATGAGCAGGTTAGCAAAGTACTCGGTTACATAGGGCGTAAGCTCTAAATACGTAGCACATAGTATGGCATTGCCCCATTTCTTGTGGGAACGCTCTACATATGGCATAGAGCTAGAGTATGCATGGAGTACATTCAGAATGTGATTTTGGTCATTTTTGAGCACTAGGTCAAGTTGGTAGGGTCTAGTGTTGGAAGGGTAAAAAGGTCTTTTACCCTAGAGAAAGAAAGTACATATTGTATGTTTAATTATGATTATTACCCTAATACTTAATTGTGGTTGGTTATGATATATATATATATATATATATATATATATATATATATATATATATATATATATATATATATATATATTGGGTGAAATAGTCCCGAGGGGTGAAATTGAACCATTCGGTTGAAAAATACCAATTGAGTCGGAAAGGACTCCTGGGTGAAATAGACCTGTTCGGTTGAAAAATATCGATTGAGTCGTAAGGGTGTCAAGGGTGAAGTAGTCCAGGGGAGAAATAGACTTTTTATAGCCTTGTGATGATATGTAAGTATGGTATGCAGTATTTTGGGAAACTCACTAAGCTTTGTGCTTACGATTTATGTTTTAAATATTTTTTAGGTAGTCCACGGGGAAGAGCTCGACGTGATTGCATCGCATCCACCAGTGTTCTATATTTGATGATATTATTTGTACCGTGATAATTATTTTATACATTGTCACACTTTGTTGGGTTTTGGATCGAATGATTGATGGTTTCAGTTGATTTAAAACAAAAACTTTTACTTAGTTTTTTTAGGACGTTAGAAGTTGGTATCAGAGCCTTGGTTTGAGGGACTCGGACAAACTCTTGAGTGTGTCTGAACTCAAACTAGGGAATTGGTAAAAAAAATTTAAAAAAATAAAATGCTTTTTTATAAAAGAAAAAAGGGTGTGATGCATTTAATTAGCCGGGCTCAAGTAAGTATTTCCCAGAATACCCATACATGTTATTGTTTCAGTATGTGTGTACGTCCATTGCATGATACTTTAGGGTAAGCATATGCTTAGGATTTCATCTTAGGATGATATGAGATATGCCTTATTGCCTGATGTTGAGCTAGTATGGATTTCAGATGGTTGGATAGAATGGCCTATTTTGGTGATTCACTAGTTAGAACTCGATGCTTGAATGTTGCTTGCTTTGTACTTTTAGGAGCCCATACTAGTATTATTAAACTATCAAATGAATATTCTTGGTTACAATTTATAGAAATTAGGTAATTTTAGAAGGTTAGGTTTAACTCTATTGTGCAGCTCTTGTCTGAGTCTAACCGTCGTAGTGTGAGATGTTGCAGTTGAAGAATTATCTAGTTGCTGTTGCATGTAATTGTATTTGCAAGGTAGTTAGTGGGTATTAGTGGGATTTTCTTATGTAGTTAGTGGTGGAGAAATGAGAGTCGAGGATCCTAAGAGGACCTAGGAAGTATGTTAGCATGTTAAATGAGTTGTTAGCGAGATTGACAAGTGATTGGTAGTATGGAAGTTACTTATAGGAATCACGATGAGCATTGAGGAAAGTACATATATGTATGAAAGGTAATATTGGTTCTATAATACTGAAAGCAAAAGATCCATACTCAAGACAAGGGATGTCACGAGGATACTAAGGAACTTGCTAAGTGTCAAAAATTCTTTGAGTATTTTTTTGAAGGTTACATTGTTTATTCGCAGTATGGTGGTTACTCAAGGTGGTTCATGTCCTCCTAAGAGATCGGGTTCGGGATTTGGAGTCGAATCCTTGGATGAGCGTATGTGAGAGTTTATTTCGCCGGAGATCACTTACAATATTCTGGAGCTGACTCCCATAATCTTCGGTATGATCAATGTGTGCATTATGGAGATGTTGGATGAGGGTCTGGGTGCATTCCGTATTGAGGTTGTGTCTATGGAGGGAGTACACTCTCTCACTTTTTGAGTGTTTCGTGCATATGGGGCTCCTAATGTTTTCGGGAACAAGGACCCTATTGTTAGCAAGCGATGGTTTGCAGACATCATGAATGCTTTCTGGAATAGTTTTTCTACAAGGGGTCGAAGGTTAGATTTGCATCTTGTATTCTGTAAGACTGAGCCCGTGCTTGGTGGGAGGAGGTAGGCCATGCCTTGGGAGGTGAGGCTATTTAGACAATGTCATGGGAATATTTTTTGACGAGATTTAGAGCTAAGTTGGCACCAATGATCGAGGTTCAGCTGCTTGCGAGCGAGTTTAAGGACCTTTGCCAAAGTACTGAGACTATGGCAGAGATTACCGCCATGTTCTGGGAGAGGGATTTGTATGTTTTGTAGTATATGGAAGACGTGGAGATGAATAAGGAAAGGTATCATGACATGCTAAAGGCTGAGATTCAGGAGTTTGTGAATATGTCTAGCTGCAGGACTTTGGAGGACATGATAGTGAGGGTCGGGGAACTGGAGCTTGACTTAGAGCTTTTGAGGAAGCGGAAGTTGATTCAGGGAAATACATCTGAGGGGGCAACGAAAAAGCCCAAGACATTTGATTCTCAATCGAGAAGCCAATATGGTTGGTGCCACTTTGGCAAGTGCGGAAAGATGCACAATGGGGTTTGCAGGATGGCTAGTTCTGGCTGCTACAAATGCGGCAAGACCGATCACTTTAACATGGATTGACCCACTATCCAGGTATCTGATTTGATTTGATTCCATTGAAATCATAGAGGCTACAACCTACACTAAGGATCACTGACGGTCGTTAGGGCAAGGCGGATGAGCTAGTTGTGAGGAGTCGAGCTTTCCAGCTGACAGCCTAGGAGGCCCTTGCAGCACCATACGTAGTTACTGCTATGTTTCTTATCTTATTTATTGTTTTTTTGTTTATGCCTATTATGTATGCTACTATTTAAAGGACGTCCCTAGTGAACGGTGTTCCAACCTTGGTTCTTTTCAATTCGAATGCTACCTGATCATTTGTATCTCTGGCACTCAAAAAGAGAGTTGGTGACGCTCCGGGGAGCTTGATTATCCGTTAGAGGTAGAGATCATCGTCGATCTTCTAGTACGTGTATCGAGGGTTCATTGGGGTTTGTGTTGGAGTTATTTAGTGAGTGATACCCGATTGATTTGGTTTCTATACCTTTGCACAAGAGTAAGGTAATCATGGGTATGGATTGGTTGAGCCCTAATGGGACGATGATTATCTGTGGGCATCAGTTAGTTCAAGTTCCAACCCTAAGTGGGGAAGAACTAGTTATTCATGGCGAGATCGCCTAGCATGTACCAGCACTCTGTTCAACCGCGAGAGCTAGGAGATACCTATATCAGAGTTGTTCTGGGTTTTTGGCCTATGTGTTGGATGATAGAGATAAGGGGAAGAAGCCGGTTGATGATGTTCCTACAGTTTGAGATTACTTATATGTATTACTGAGGGGATTGCTTGGAGTGCCTATGGAGAGGCAGGTTGAGTTCTGTATTGATCTCGTTCCAGGTGCAACTCCGATAGCCAAGGAACCTTACGTTTAGCACCACTACAAATGAAGGAGTTGTCTACACAGATATCAGAGCTATTAGATAAGGGGTCCATCTGGTTGGTTAGTTCACCCTGGGGAGCATCGATACTATTTGTGAAGAAAAAAAATGATTCCCACAGGATATGCATCGACTATTGAGAGTTGAACAAGTTAATGGTGAATAACCATTATCTACTTCCAAGGATTGATGATTTGTTCGACTAGTTATAGGTTGTTTCTTACTTTTCCAAGATTGATCTGAGTTCAGGCTACCATCAAATGAGGGTTCGGGATGAGGATGTTTAGAAGACAACTTTTAGAACTCGTTATGGTCATTACAAGTTATTGGTGATGCATTTTCGCCTCACCAATGCACCGACAACGTTCATGGACCTCATGCACAAGGTTTGTAGGTTGATGCTGGATCAGTCGATGATCGTCTTCATTGATGATATCTTGGTTTATTCTAAGACCAAGGAGCAACATGAGGATCAACTGTGAGAGGTTCTAGAGACTTTACGGAAGGCGAGGATTTATGCCAAATTCTCCAAGTGCGAATTTCTGGTTTTGCAAGGTGTAGTTCTTGGGGAACCTCACCAATTAGAAGGATATATTGGTTGATCCGGCCAAGATCGAGGCTATGATGTAGTGGTAGGTTCTGAGATCTCCGTACAAAATTTCAAATTTCCTTTGCTCAGTAGGGAATTGCCGGAGGTTCATTGAGAATTTCTCAAGGATTGTAGTTACATAGTCCAGGTTGGCGAAGAAGTCAGTTACTTTCCGTTGGGGGCCTGAGTAGTAGGAAACGTTTGAGAATCTCAGGCAGAGGTTGTGCGAGGCTCCAGTCTAGACATGCCCAAGGATGTTCATGACTTCAAGGTTTATTGTGATGTTTCTGTCACCTGATTGGGTGCAGTTCTTATGCAAAGAGGTGGCATGATCGTTTATGCATCAAGGCAGTTGCAGCTTCATGAGACAAATTATCTCACTCATGATGTGGATTTGGGGCCTGTAGTTTTTTCCCTTAAGGTTTGGTGTCACTACTTGTATGGGGTTCTTTGTACAATTTATACATATTACAAGAGCTTGAGGTACTTGATGGATCATTCAAATCTAAATATGAGGAAACTTAAGTGGTGGGATGTAGTGAAGGACTACGACTGTGAAATTTTATACCAGCCTGGGAATGCCAACGTGATGGCCAATCCGCTAAGTTGCAAGGTGAATAGTGTGCCTGTTTGAGCTCCATGTTTGACGATGATGATTATTACTCCATTATTGCATGATGTGCGCATGTTTGAGGTCTGTGTTTGACGATGATGATAATTACTCCACTACTGGAACAGATTCGTGAGGCTTAGTTCGAGGCCATGAAAGAGGAGCAGTGCAATAGTGAGCAGATTGTGGGGAAAGTTTCCTTTTTTGATTATGATAGTAAGGACTATTAACCTTACACCAAAGGGTTTGGGTTCCGTATTAGGGAGATGTATGACATGTACTGCTGGAGGATGCAGACAAGTCGAAGTTCTCTATCCATCCAGGTGCGAAGAAGATGTCCATAGATCTCAGACAGACTATTGGTGGTCCTCCATGAAGCAGGATGTGGCTTGGTACAAGGAAAGGTGCTTGACTTGCAAGAAAGTCAAGGTCGATCATCAGCAACCTCGCGACAAGATGGAGTCGTTTGGTATTCCTGTATTGAAATTACAGGACATCATGATGGTTTTCAACATGAAGTTACCATAGACTGCATGAGGGGTGGATTCAATTTCGGTCATCATGGATCAATTAACCAAGAATGTGCATGTTATCCCCATTCAGGAGAGCCTATTTGTAGAGAAATTGGTAGATGTTTATATCCATGAGGTTGTAGCCCGACAAGGGGTTCCAATATCAGTGGTCTCGGATCGGATGTACGATTTACTTCCAGATTATAGAAGAGAATTCATGAGGAGTTGGGTACTCTACTGGTCTTCAACATGGCTTTTCATCTGTAGACTGATTAAAAGAGTGAATGGAGTATCCAGAATCTGGAGGATATGCTTCCAGCATGCAACTTGATTTGTTTTTTTTTTTGGGGGGGGGGGGTGGGGGGAGCTTGTATACGTATCTTCCATTAGCTAAGTTCTTATAAATTAACAAGTACCATGCCATCATTGATCAACTTCCTTTTGAGATGCTTTACGGGAGGAAGTTTCGGAACCTGATTTGTTGGGGTCAGGTAGGTCAGCGAGTCATGGGTAGCATGGAGGTGGTTCTCTAAACTACAAAGTGGATTCATCAGGTGCACGAAAGATTCCAGAATGCACAAAGTCGAGAGAAGAGCTATGTGGATCGACGACGATTCGATCTCTAGTTTCAGGTTGTTATCATGGTACTCCTAAAGGTGTCACATTGGAAAGATGTTATTGAAGGGTTTTAGCATAAACATACAATCCTATGTGTGCATGCAACCCTAATAAGATCTATTTCTTCTATGATTGAACATATCATATCAACAACAACATACAAACCCTAGATCTATAGATAATAATTGAAAATCACATAATAGGGATTAAGATACATACCTTTGATTGTTATGTAGTAATAACAATCCAAAACCTTGTAGATCTTGAAGCTTGAGAGGAAGTATCACAAGTCTAATACCTCTAATGAATCACAAACACACATAGCAAGAGGATGGGATGTGAGAGGGAAGAAGAGGCTTCAAATTTCAGCTACAACTCTCTAAGGTTTCTAGTGGCTGAATTCATCAAGGGTGTGGGTGTTTATATAATGAAGTGACATAGAGCCAAAGTTAGGGTTAAGAGTAGGAAACCCTAATTAGTTAATTCAGTTAATCCCAAAACTAATTCCAATTAATTTATAATTAACTATTAGTTAAATAATATAAATTCTGATTAATATATTATTTACATAATACATTAATAAATCATTTATTTTAATTTATTAATCAAATTAATAAATTCTTCCTCTTTCTCAATTAATCTTCCCTTCTAGTTGCTAGTATGAAGGGAACCCAAAAGGATTGTGCTACTATAAATTCAAGTATATACCAAATATAGTTATGGGCCTAGACACCTAATCCAATAGTCTCCCACTTTGATAAGTCTAATAACTAAAGTTGCCAGTATAATTTCAAAAAATAATTAACAAATTAGCTCTCAAAGCCATTGTCGATCTCTAACCTAGTCATTAATGTGTCCTAAGATAACTGATCATATAATCCTCCATTCTGCAAGATGTCATATAGACAAACGACATGGAACTAATTCAATCTCATTGTCCAATACTTTGTTTCCCGATTTCCGATTTGAAATGATAAAGAACTATAATCAAATATATCAATTTAGTCCTGGTCGGTCCCGACACATCAGTCAACACCAAATCATCGAGGAGCCCAAGATATCGCTGTTCCCGTTATGGCAAAAGGAATAGATAAAATTTGACTTATATGCTTGCACTATTTACTCATTAAATCATGCCCAACAATATGTTTTATAACATCAAGTTACTGATGCATTTACGTATCATCAATGCACAACCAACTTGTAAACAAGAACTCGTATATCTCAGTTTAAAGATCATAAGATATTATCGTCTCAGAATTAATTTTGATAAATTCCATGAAGTAATTCTATGAGCGTGGGTTAATCTAATACTTAAAATCCCCGTTTCAAAAGTACTCATGAATACTGCAACAAATCCTTGCTATGTCTAAACCCTTAGACAATCAACAGTCTGATTTATGATGGTCTTGAGTTACTACTTACTTCCAAAAGTATGATCGACTGTGGATGTTTGAATAATCCAATTATTTAGAAAGTAAAACATGCAAAAAATGAAACATAATAATAAACAATTGAGAAAAGATAGTATATAGTACTCATAAATAAATCTCTATTATTTAATCATGAAAAGTCAATTACATCTACTTTGTTACAACTTTCTAAATGTCTATCTAACTACTAAAAATAATATCATCCTTCAGATCAATGCTCATTGCTTGCTGAACGTGCTTAACCCTACCCATACCCATTGTGAGGGGATTTGCAAGATTCTCTTACGATGATACCCTCTTCACGACGAGGTGTCGTTCTTCTTCTTGATGTCTGATAAAGTGGCATTTTCTATTGATATGTCTAGATCTGCTATGATCTCTTTGTTCCTTGGTTAAGGCAACCTCTCCTTCATTATCATAGAAAATCTCCAATGGTTACTTTATTGCTGGAACAACTCCAAGATCTCTAAGGAACTTCTTCAACCATATAGCCTCCTTTGATGCTTCGCTTGCAACTATGTACTCTGATTCACAGGTTGAATCAGCCACGGTCTCCTCTTTGGAACTTTTCCAAGTTACTGCTCCTCCATTAAGGGTAAATACCCATCCAGACTGAGAATGAAAGTTGTCTTTGTCTTTCTGAAAACTTGCGTCAGTATACCCAACTACTCTAAATTCATCACTGCCACCAAGCACAAGGACCCAGTCCTTAGTTCTTCACAGATACTTAAGAATATTCTTAACTGCTATCCAATGAGCTTTACCCAGATTTCCCTGATATCGACTAACTATGCTCAAAGCAAAATCCACGTCAGGGTGAGTACATGTCATAGTTTACATGATCGATCCAACGACAGAAGCACATGGAGCCCGACTCATTTTTGCTATCTCGGCATCAGTACTCGGACTCTGAGTCTTACTCAGTTTGGTATTTCTCTAGATAGGAAACTCTCCTTTCTTAGAATTCTCCTTGCTAAAATGTTTAAATACTTTATCCAAATAAGTACTTTGACTATGTCCAATTAGTCTTTTACTCTTATTTCTAAAAATCCTTACCCCTAGGATATAAGCAGCTTCTCCTAGATCCTTCATAGTAAAACACTTTCCAAGCCAAGATTTAACTTCTTGCAAGGATGGAATGTCGTTTCCTATAAGGAGTATGTCATCAACATACAATACCAGGAAGGTCACTATATTCCCACTATCTTTGACATATACACATGATTCATCCTCACTTCTAGAGAAGCCAAACTCTTTAACTTTCTTGTCAAAGCAAAGATTCCATCTGCGAGAAGCTTGTTTCAATCCATAGATTGATTTCACAAGCTTATACACTCTATTGGGCTACTTAGCATAAAAAAAAACCCTCTAGCTGATTCATGTAAACATCCTCAGCCAGCTTCCCATTAATAAAAGTGATTCTGACATCCATCTGCCAAATTTCATCGTCATGAAATGTAACTATATCTAACATTACGCTAATAGATTTAATCTTAACTATTGGTTAGATGGTCTCATCATAGTCAATCCCTGGGGTTTGAGTAAAGCCCTTCGAAACCAGTCGAGCCTTAAAAGTGTGTACCTTTCCGTCCATGTCGGTCTTCTTCTTGAAGATCCATTTGCACCTAACTGTCTTATGGCCTGGTACATTTTCAACCAAATTCCAAACTTTATTGTCATACATGGACTTGATCTCGCCGTACATTTCCTCTTTCCATTTGACAGACTCAGGGCCCGCCATAGTTTCCTTATAGTTAGAAGGTTCATCCATTTACCAGTGTACTATCGCTGATAAACGTATCACCATCTATAGTAATATGGAAACCATAAGACTCAGGTGGCATTCTAACACTACTGGAACGTGTAAGAGGTAATGACTCGTCAATTGGTTGAATTGATATTTCTTCCTCATGTTGAGCCACATCAGGTTCAGAGGTTCCTTCATCGTTTGACTCTTGAATTTCTTCAAGAGCAATTATACTCCCACTGTCCTCTTTGGATATATGAGCTTTCTCTCACGAAATAGTCCCCTTCGTGCTACGAAAACCACGTTTTCAGTAGGTCTTTAGAACAAATATCCAAAGGACTTTGTGGGTAGCCGATGAAAATACTGTTGGATTAGGTGTCTAAGCCCATAACTATAATTGGTGTGTACTTGACCCGAGAGTAGCATGGTCCATTTGGGTTGAATATCACCATGACAACTTAATAGGATGGATGCTTGAGTAAGAGGCAACTTATGATTTATTAATATATTATAAGTTCTAATATATTAATATGAAATCATATTATTTTATTAGTATTGATCAAGAATTAATTTGGAATTAATTATGTGATCAAAAGAGACTAATTAAATATATGGGGATTGATTTGGTAAATAAATAATTCTTATAGTGTGGGCCAACTGTTATTTAGGATGGGCTAAACCAATATGGTAATCCATGGATAGTCCATGGAGGTTTAATCCATGGAGCCTAAGTAATATGAAAGGTCATGGGCATTAGGGTTTGCATGGATGTAACCCTAGACTTTGCTACACTATAAAAGGACTCCCTTAGCACCCAAAATCGGACACTATAATTCTTGGAGTTCATTAGAACCAATTTTGGAGCTAGCAACATATCACTCAAGTTCTCCTTTGTCCTAGGTGTCTTATGAACCGTTTGAGGCGTCACACTTAGGGTGCTAAGTTCTTAAAGTCCAAATACAACAACTTCTACAATCTACATAAATAGGTAAACTCCTAACTAGTATTTTATGTTGTTTATGTGAATTATATGCTAGTTGTAGGCCTAATGCTTCGGAAAAAATAATGCATGTATAATTAGAGAAAGCATAGATTTTTTTTATTATATTTGATGCTTGCTTAATATTCAAAGCTGAAAAAAATAATTTTTCTGGCCTCTGACTGATGAACTCGCCGAGTTCACTGGCTGACTCGACGAGTCCACTCAGTAAAATGTCAACTCGGCGAGTCATGTTCATGCACTCTGCGAGTTGATGTTTCTAATGACATATTTTTCGGACTTTTGGTTTGTTTTGGATTAGGATCATTACCAAAAAATGTTTTTGTAGCACCCGAAATCAGAAAGGTCAAGAATGGAAAGGAAAGACCCTAAGTAAAAGAGGGTCGACTCGTCGAGTCCAGGGAGGAACTCGGCGAGTCGGAGCGGGATCCGGGTTGAGGTGTAAGCGACCGACTTGGCGAGTCGGCCAAGGTGACTCGGCGAGTCTGGTCTGAACGAGGAAAACCCTAAATCCGGGACTTGGAGCCTATTTAAACGTCTCATTCTCCTCCCTAGGGTTCCTTTGCTGCCTCTCTACCCCAGAACGCCAAACCCTAGCCACCATATCCGTTTTTGAGCTAGATCTTGCCTTGAAGAGTGCACTAAAGCTTGGAGAAGGAAGAAAGGCCTTGGAGGTGCAAGAAGGGACTATAGATCCGGGATTGAGAAGACATTTCAGATCAATTGGAGGTAATAAGCTGTTGCTTGGACTCCCTTTGCACCTAGATCTATTCTCATGTGTGAGTTTTGGACATTTTTGGCATGATAAGTAACCCCTTCGAGTTAGAGGTCCAGATCTGAGGTTGCTACCTCAGATCCATGCTTGTTTTGGTCTAGAATCCCCTAAAGTATCAGCCCTTGGTAAGTTGAAGAAGTATGTTTGCCATAAACCCTAGTTTGAATGTGTTTTGAGCCTAGATCTCTTGATCTACACGTAAAGTTTGCCACTTTACGTGGGGGATAGGCCTTAGAAGTATGGATCTACGAGTTGGAAGCCTTGTTTGGCTCGAAAAGCCACTGCATGGATTAAGGACTGAATAGACTCGGCGAGTCCTTCGAGTGGACTCGGCGAGTAGCATGAAGATGAGGAGGAACTCGACGAGTGGGATGAACAACTCGTCGAGTCGGATGAAGTTAGGCATGAACTCGGCGAGTTGGAAGAACAACTCGACGAGTTGGTTGAAGATTGCCTTGGACTCGGCGAGTCTATTAGTGGACTCAGCGAGTCAGGTCGCGAACCTCAAACCCTTCGAGTTGAGACTCGAATCAGTGAGTCGGGTGGTGACTCAGCGAGTTGGACAGGACAGGACTTGGAACTAGTTGGACTCGGCGAGTCATAGAATGACTCGGCGAGTCGAGTCGCGAATTGAAAGACCCCGAGCTTATGAACTCGGCGAGTCATTAGGAGGACTCAGCGAGTAGGGTTGACCTGGAAGGTACACTTTGACCAGAGTTGACTTAGTTGTCTATCAGACTAAGTGTTATATGTATATTGATAGCTTGGAGAGCTAGAGGAGCAGCGGTTCAGGGGATTGTCGAGTAGCAGCCAGAGGTTTTTCAGCAGAGCTCAACTGTTCAGGTGAGTGTCCTTCCAGTAGGAACGGGTCTAAGGCCACAATGCCGGCCAGTTTAGCTAGCAGTCAGCTTCGGACCTCGATCCGATGTAGTAGTTAGTATGTTTGATGTCTTCGTAGTTCAGACAGGGTTTATGTGTTTATGCCAGTTGATATGTTTATGCTATGTTTAGTTAGCTTCGGACTTCGGTCCGATGTAGGGGACAAGGTCCCAGTCAGCTTCAGATTTCGGTCTGATGTAGTAGTTAGTATGTTTGATGCCTTCGTGGCTCAGACAGGGTTTATGTGTTTATGCTAGTTGATATGTTTATGCTATGTTCAGTCAGCTTCGGACTTCGATCCGATGTAGGGGACAAGGTCCCAGTCAGCTTCGGATTTCGGTTCGATGTCAGCTTCGGACTTCGATCCGATGTAGGGGACAAGGTCCCAGTCAGCTTCGGATTTCGGTTCGATGTCAGCTTCAGAGTTCGGTTCGATGTAGGGGACAAGGTCCCAGTCAGCTTCGGACTTCGATCCGATGTCAGCTTCGGACTTCAGTTTGATGTAGGGGACAAGGTCCCAGTCAGCTTCAGACTTCGGTCCGATGTCAGCTTCGGACTTCGGTTCGATGTAGGGGACAAGGTCCCATTCAGCTTCGAACTTCGGTCCGATGTAGGGGGCAAGGCCCCAGTTAGTCCGGACTTCGGTCCGATGCAGTGGACAAGGCCCAGTATGTGCTTTATATGTTATTGTGTGGTATGTGGTAGATTGGGGGAGCTCACTAAGCTTCGTGCTTACGGTTTTCAGTTTTGGTTTCAGGTACTCGGTTTTCAAAAGAGGAGCTCGGGAAGATTGCAGAGCACACACCATAGTTAGTTAGCCTGGGAATGTTTGACTCTGATAATGATATTATGTTTTGAATTTAATACTCGAAAGTTATGTTTGACTTATGATACGTTTTTATAAATCTAGTTTTAGTAATGTTTTAAAAGAAATTTTTAGTCGTGATTTTTGGGTCGTTACAGTTTTAGTTCATAAAATTTGATTTTGTTGGTATGGTAATGATTATCCTCATCCAATCAAAAGATAATTGTCAAAATTTCAAGATTTGTATTAGTTTAAATGATAGGCTAATTTCTTGTTAATTGTTGATATGAATTGTTTTGACTTATAAGTTTAACTAGATCATAGACAAATTATATGATAATTTTTATTTGTTAAACTATTGGTCTAAATGTTCTTTAAAGTCATCCATAACTTGTCCTCAAGTTATGGAACATGAAAAGTTTTTCCATAAAAACCACATTAAACTCATAAGTTATGGAAATCAAAGGTTTTTCAAGAGTTACAAAACTTTCCCTCATGTTTTGGTATTTGAAAAGTCTCAAATTAAGAAACTCTTGAAATTAAAAAGCTGAAACTCTTGGGTTCATAAATTCAAAAAAATTAATTAAGTAGTTTTTAATTTTGAATATTTATATTTAGAACCTTAAAGTATTTGAGTAGTTCAAATTGCACCTTTTGGACTTTATGAAATTAATTAAAGTGTTTAATTAGAAGAGAATTAATAATTCCATAATGACATGATTTAAGTTTAATTAAATTAAGAGTATAATTTATTAATAGATTAAACCATCTAGTATTTTAAAAGTTTAAAATACACCCTTATATTATAAGTAAAATTAAAAGTTTAATAATTATATATGTATAAGTTAAAGAGCCAGTTTTACCGTTAGTAGGCCTCATTCACGAAGCCGGTCTATAAGGGGGGTATAAGGTTACTGCCTATAAAATGGTGGTTTAATGGGTGTCGACTTTTACCCATCGCTTCCTTTACTGGTGAAGGGTTGTTAGCCGAACGGGTAGGATAGGGCATTATTTCTCATTATAGTATAATGAAATACCAAGTAACAAAACACTTATAAATTCCCAATCTTAGTTACTTAGGAAAAATATGAACTTAGTGCTAATCCATGAAATTGCACTTTGTATCTTGCCAAGTCGTTAGTGGAGCATGTGTGGTTAACCGGCACACTAAGTTGGACTAACAAGGGTGGCAAAGGGTAGCTCGATGTTTTTCATAGATCAATGGAGCTCGATGTTTGCCATGGTTATTCACACCTTGTTTGTGATCCTCGGTATCCCAGTCACTAACTTGAAGGGCATAATCGAGATTAAACATGCCATTGAAAAGATCAATGAATCTCAAAATATCTAGGAATTTCAATTCATTTAAAACCTACTGTTCAATTTCGTTTTTCATGGTGGAATTGGTAAATCGTCATTTACCTACCTTCAAATATTTTGCAATTGGATTACGGCATCCCTCTTCCGAATTGTAAAATATTGTGTTGGGTCCTAGCCTTAATATTTCATTTGGGTGTTATATTAAGGACTTAAATCAACCAACTTGAATTTCTCCCCTGTAGATTTCTAGTTTTGACAACTATGGTCTTCCTTATCCTTTTAGAAAAAAGGCTTCATAAAATAATTATATCCCACATAGCGATCGAGGTGAAAGATTAATCCCTTTGTCGTGCATCAATGGGACTGGAAATCATATTTCACTTCCTCTACCTCCTCCAATAATTCTCCCTAACCCACAAGTTCAAAGACTTGAAAGGCTCAAGGTCACTCAAGCCCTATTTGCTAGAAAACACCAATATGGAAGGTCGGTGTATGCACATGTCTTGGAGATTAAGTCACATATTAACAGGTTGGGAATGTTAAGAATTGTTGTGTCGAGGAAGTTGGCTATTGACTAGGTTCTTCAGTCGCTTCCCTAAGTCGTATAGTGAGTTCATTAAGGACTACTATATGAAAGATCATGACATGACCCTTATCAATCTTACCTATTTGCTTATTGTTGCTGAATCGGAAATGATTTGGCGCACTGGTAAAGCAAATTTGATTGGAAGATTTACTTCCCAAACTTCCATGGATAATGACAATGGAAACTTTGGAGGTCCAGAAAATATTTATCTTACAAAGGGAAAAGGAGAGGCTAAGTCTATGATTGTACCTTGTACCATTTTCAAAGAGTCCATATGTTTCTGTTGAAAAGAGAAGGGCGCATTGGTTGCGAAGCTGCCATATTTACCTGAAAGATCGCAAGGATGGTAAAGCCAAAATGTTTGACTCTACTTCAGGTAAAATCCACTATCTAACTCTATTAAGTTCCTAATTGGAGATTCTTAAGACATGATGTAATGTAATTACATTTTGATGTTTTGTAGGATCGAAGAAATGAAAGGAAACTTAAAGGAAGAGTAAGCTGATTCTGATTGTGAAGAGATGGATTTCAATCGCATGGTTCGATGATCAGAATTTTGAGCTGCTGCTTAAGAGTTTTGATAGATTGTTTAGAAACAGATAACAACATAGTTTTCATATGTATTTGCATTGTAAGGATAAGCTTTCTCCAATTTTATAAATAAAGAAAATTTTTGAAATTTATCTTATTTTAAATTTCCTTACAATGGCATTTGTGAAAATTGTTGCTTGTATGTTTCCATTGATAGTAATATTGGAAAATGGATTTGATTCTTTTGTTTGTGGTAGTGTCATAATTTACCAAATAAGGAAAGATTATCATCACCCAAGTTTCAGTTGGATAGAGTCTTGGAATAATGCAACTTGTATTGTGTGATGAATGAGAACTTCATCTTTGGCAAATTAAGACTAATTCCTTGTTCACATGTATATGTGAGTCAAGTGAAGGACTAGGGGATTGGGTACACTTGGTTGTGTGCTGGTCAGGTCCACCACAAAGAACGATAAGACTATTCGTTATGATTTACTAAAGTTTAGTAAATATGGTTATGCTTACAAGGTTAAGTGTAGTTCTGAACCATTCGAAAGTTTCAATGTATAGCAAAACGAATAAGAAGAATCAAATTAGACAGAAAGATAAAAGTTTCTCCAATCTGAAAAGAAGGGAGAGTACTTGAGTATCGTGTTTTATGATTATCTTAGTGATAATGAAACCATATCACAATTGATCCTCTAAGGACTCCTTGGTGCATTTTTGTGACCAAGAAGAGGAATAAAAAATTGTTGAAATAGTTAAATCAAGAAGATAAATCATACTTCATTCCAAAGATTGAGCCTCGAGTGACATAATCATAAGAAAGGTTTATAACACTTATCAGATGTAGAGTAAAATGTTTTCTACTCTTGTACATTTGAGATTGGTAAGTTGTGATGTTTTGGATAAAACAATGACCAACTAAAACTACTTGTGTGAAGTGTATTTCTTGATAAGAAACCGCACTAACTATTGAATATATTTTTTTATCTTATATGTCAAGAGGTCAATAGGAGTCTTAAAGATCCTTAAAAGTTTCAAGAACTAATAAAGAGTAAACCTGTTGTTAATCACTTGCACTTGACTCGAGGTTTGTAACCTATCGTGTTGACATATCCGTGTTTCTATACCCATTCTAGTTGAAGATGATTATGCATGTGAGATCTATGAGTGCTCAATTGTTTGTATAACAACTTGGAAGCAATGGTAGGCCCTTGTGCTGCCACATGGCAAGAAATTAAGATTGAACAAGTTCAATCCATATGAGTTTGGATTTGTCACTAACCTTGTTTTGTGATTAAGGTTATGAAAAAATCACATGAATAGGAACACATATACCATAAAATCTAAGTGTCATAAGGTTTCTCACCAATTCATGAAAAATATTGTGAGGAAATGCTTTCACTAAGTATATTTAAAATAGTTATCAATTTTGATATTTGTATTCTCAAATTCGATTATGATTACAGCATCCCTCTTCATAGTTTGAATCGTGAGAAATGGCAAAGGTCTAAACATTTGAGACTTATTGCTGTAAGTTCTAAAATTGTTTAGACACACATATGAGCTATCTAAGGAAAGGTGCATGGGTTTGAGAAGTCTAGATAAAGTCTTATCGAAGCATCTCGTATCAGAAATCTGAACTTTGGTAAGAAGTCAATAAGTATTGATTTCTATAAGTCCAGATGATTTCTGAGTACATGTCAAAGCTAGTGGGAGCATAAGTATTATACTAATAAGAATGTAATTATTATGCTAGTGGCAACACAATTATTACGTTAAGAGTAGCGAGTTAGGAATGTTAATTATAGAAAACAAAAGTTTCAATTTGCAAAGATGCAAGGTTTGAAAAGTTGTTTTGCTATAATTTAGGGAGAGGAATTCATACTTCATTTAAAATCTAAAATCTTAGATTGAGATTT
The DNA here is from genome assembly GCF_002870075.4 of Lactuca sativa. NCBI lineage: Eukaryota > Viridiplantae > Streptophyta > Magnoliopsida > Asterales > Asteraceae > Lactuca > Lactuca sativa. The sequence continues at coordinate 130,839,922 of NC_056624.2, read as the reverse complement.
TAATCAAATTTAGTAAAGGATATATATGAATGCCATGTTGAAAAAATTTGACATAAGAAAATTCTATATATGGAAATGTTATAGCAAGTGACTGGTATAGTATCATGTCTTTTATGTGAGACATTATGAATCGTATCCCATATGTTTCAGGTATAGGATCGATTCATATGCTATAATATTTAAGTGTTCCATTTTCCCAAATGACTAGGGCATTAAGAGGGAAAATGACTAGAACTGGATATGAGTAAAATGATTAAGCAATTGTCGAGGACAATCTGAGGTTTACCAAAGATTGATTGCTCATGGACAGTTGGAAGGATAATGTAAATTTTGGAAGGACCATATTGACATATTCTGAAAAGAGGCAAGTCTTGTTCAGAAGTGATAGTCTAAATGGGAATATGGAAATGTTTCCATAGGTGGAACTTATTGGTTAAATCTATGTAAGATTAGAAAGCTTAATGCAAGAAGGATGTTCAAAGGAATGTACTTTGAATGTGAGACTTCATTTCCATGGAATTGCTCTCCATTGGAATACTTTGTATTGTCTGTTGCCAAGTCTCTATGACTTTTGTGCATAGTCATTACAATAGGATTATTGCATATAAGTTTAGAATCTAACAGATTACAGTAAATGCAAAGAAATGGTATTCTTACACTTACCATAAGGATTTGGAATTGTGAAATGAGTGTCATTGGAAATATTTACAATTGATCAATTTCACAAAGTAAGGACCATAGGTAAAAGATAGTGTGCATGCTTGGAGCATGGGATGACTATTGTTTTAGTTCAAGTATTAAGTTGATCAATCGAAACATTACACAATGAATAATGTGTAATCAATATGGTGACTATGTAAAAGGTGTTTTATTTATATGTAAATGTTTTGAGACCATATTGGATTCAATTATTATTGTGTTTCACTTTACCTATTTTGACTTCTCGAATAACTAGGTTATTCAAACTATCCACAGTCGATCATACTTTATAAGTAGGTATTGAAGCTAGACTGTCGTGAATGGGTCTGTAGACTGTCTAAAGGCGTTTAGACATAGCCCAAGTTTGTTGCAGTGTTCATGAGTACTTTTGGAATAATATTCTTGTATTGGATTAAACCCACACTTATCTGAATAACTTCATGGATTTTATGACGAGTGATTGTGAGACGATAATATCTTATATTCTTGAAACCAAGACATGTGAGTTGTAGTTTGCAATTGGGTTGCACATTGACATATGTAAACGCACCAGTAACTTAGTGTTATAAAGCATATTGTTGTGTGTGATTTCATGAGTAAGTACAAGCAAGAATTTGAGTCGAAGTTTATCCATTTCATTTACCCAGAGGGGGATAAAACCGATATCTGTGGGCCGCTCGATGATTTGGTAATGACAACCCTAAGTGCTTTGCCAACCCTGGACTGATTTGATTTGTTCAATTAGTCGGTCGTCATAAATTGGAAATCAGGAAACAACAAATGGACAGAGAGAATGATTATAATTCATGTGTCTATCCATATGATATCTTGTAGAATGGAGGAACATATGATCCCTTATCTAATGGACGCGTCATTGACTAGGCTAGAGTTAGTTAGTGACTTTTAAGAGCTAAGATTGCTAGTCGGGATTTTGGAGTCGTACTTGAAATAATAGTTATTAAACTTATCCAAGTGGGAGACTTTTGGATTATGTGTCTAAGCCCATAACTATAATTGGTATGTACTTGACCCGAGAGTAGCATGGTCCATTTGGGTTGAATATCACCATGACAATTTAATATGATGGATGCTTGAGTAAGAGGTCACTTATGATTTATTAATATATTATAAGTTCTAATATATTAATATGAAATCATATTATTTTATTAGTATTAATCAAGAATAAATTTGGAATTAATTATGTGATCAAAAGAGACTAATTAAATATATGGGGATTGATTTGGTAAATCAATGATTCTTATAGTGTGGGCCAACTGTTATTTAGGATAGGCTAAACCAATATGGTAATCCATGGATAGTCCATGGAGGTTTAATCCATGGAGCCTAAGTAATATGAAAGGTCATGGGCATTAGAGTTTGCATGGATGTAACCCTAGACTATGCCACACTATAAAAGGACTCCCTTAGCACCCAAAATTGGACACTAGAGTTCTTGGAGTTCATTAGAGCCGATTTTGGAGCTAGCAACATCTCTCTTAGATTCTCCATTGTCCTAGGTGTGTTGTGAACCGTTTGAGGCATCACACTTGGGATGATAAGTTCTTAAAGGCCAAATACAGCAACTTCTACAAGATACATAAAGAGGTAAACTCCTAACTAGTATTTGATGTTGTTTGTGTCAATTGTATGCTAGTTGTAGGCATATTGATTTGGAAACAATATTGCATGTATAATTAGAGAAAAAAGATCCAAAGCATTTAGGGTTGTCTGCACACCATAGGATGTTGTAGTATACAAAATCCAACAAATACATCTCTCACTTTGAGGTTCAAGCTTGTCATGAGGCTCTCGTATAATGAAAGCTTCACAACCCAAAACCTTGGTATATGCCAACGAGGGATCATTCCCTATCCACATCTCGTGAGGTGTTTTCGCAACCATCATTGTTGGGACAAGTTTAAGAATATGGGCGACATTCTCTAAGGCATCCCCCAGAATGAGATTGGATGTGAAGCTCGACGCATCAATGAACGAACCATGTCCAACAAGGTTCGATTACACCTCTCAGCCACACCATTGACTTGTGGTGTTCTAGCAGGTGTTAATTGTGAAACTATTCCACATTCCTTGAGGTAGTCATGGAACTCGATTCTAAGATACTCACTGCCTCTAATAGATCTGAGCATTTTGATCTTCCTGCCCAATTGATTATCGACTTCTTGTTTGAATTCTTTGAACTTTTCAAAGGTTTTTGACTTATGCTTGATTAAGTAGATGTATCCATATCTGCTATAATCATCAGTAATAGTCACATAGAATCGATTTGCATCATTTGTAGTTGATCTGAAGGACCCACACACATATGTGTGTATCAGATCCAAAAATCCTTCACCTCTTTCACAAGAACCAAGGAAAGGTGATTTAGTCTTTTTCCAAGTAAACAAGACTTCCATCCATCTTCCTTCCTTAAGTAAAATGATTCCAACATTTCATGCCTTTGGAGTCGGACAATGCGTTTCTTGTTGACATGTCCAAGATGACAATGCCACAAGCATGTTGTACCATCCGAAATCTAGAAGGTCAATTATGGAAATGAATTACCTTTTTAGGGGCCAACTCGTCGAGTAAATGGAATAAAATTGACGTGTTGGAAGCTTGTGGGGCACGTGTTTTACGGACCAACACATTGAGTTGGTATAAGGAAACTCGACGAGTGGGACGCTGTTTAAGAAAACCCTAATTTTAGGGTTTTGCACCCTATTTAAAAACCTTAACCCCCTTTGTTGGGCTGCTTACCAACCTCCTTGTCTAGAAAACCCTAAATTCATGTATTACCAATCAAGATTTAGTACGTGAGCTTGTTGTGAGCTTGTAGCGTTGGTTTTTGGTGATCTTTGGAAGTAGTTTGAAGAATGAAGGTTATTAGTTTGGAAGGAAGGCCTTGGATCCAGAAACTCCCCATTTATTGCATCCCATTTGAGATATAAAGTCGAAACCGGTGTTTTTATATTCTAGATCTCTTTGTGGGATGTTTTAGTTTGATTTTTTTAGGTGTTTGGTTACGTTGTTCAGAGGATAAGGGCTTTAGGGGTTATTATGCTAGATCTGAACCTTTTAGGACCTCTCTTGTCATAAAGTTGCAAGATTTGCTAAGTCCTAAGTCCCATCCATGCATTGGGTCCTTTATTAAGCCATTTAATGGTCTAGAGTTCCTTTCTTGCATGCATGAACGTAAAGTTGGAAACTTCACATGATAATCCAGCCTTGGGATGCCAGATCTATGTTTTGGGAGTATGTTTTGAGAGTTTAAGGGCTTAATGGGTTAAGCTCCCTCTACTAAGTCAAGAATTCGGGTTTGGGTTCATTATAGTGGTTTTTAAGGGTAAAGTTGGAAACTCTACCCTTCTAGTCATCATTTAGGAAGAGATCTAAGAATGGAAGCTTCTAGATTTGATGGAAATGACTTAATGCATTAAGCTGTTTGATTTCTGGAAAACTCGGCGACTTGATGCGAATTTTCCCGATCTGTGCGTATAATAGGGGAACTCGACAAATTGAAGGACAACTCGGTGAGTTGGGTCTACTCGGACCGCTGACTTTGACTTTTGACTTATAATTAAGGGAATTATAGGCTTAGTATAAGGCCCGTATGGGGTTGGGCCCAATTTGGAAAATTAGGCTATTAGTGGGTTTTGATGGATCAAGTAGTTTCTGGTATTTTGGGCTTGAGTTTTTAATGAGACATTAGGATACAAAGTGTTTGTACTAGAGGAATGGTTGGGCCTTAAGGCAGGGCCATGTAAGGAGTTTGGGCCCAATTTGGAAAATTAGGCCATTGGTTGATTAGTGAGCCTTTGGGCCTTTCAAATTATAGTTTAGGTCATGGGCTTGGTCAAGGCTATGTTGGGGGGATAAAATGGTCCTTTTACCCCAGGTATGGAGTTGTGGTTATGGGTTGGATCCCAATTGTTAATTGGGTGTATTATTGATATTGCTTATTTAGGAAGCCTGTAGGGTAGCAGCTAAGGATTCTTTCAGTGGGCGTCTGCAGTGCAAGGTGAGTCTTCTCACTATATCCATGGGTCGAAGGCACCAATGCCGACCGATTTTGTTTTATGTGGTATGATAGTTGGTCTGTGATATGTGGTATGCTAGTTGTCTCTATGATACTTGCATGGAAGACCTCGGGGGTGCCTGAGGTAGTTAGATATCATACTATGGGGGCGCCCATGGCATTCCAGGAAAATACCATGGGGGAGTCCATGGCATTCCGGATAGAGACCATGTGGGGGATCCCATGGAAGTTATATGCATGTTGCATGATATTTTGTGGTTGTACGTTTATGTTATTTTTGGGAACTCACTAAGCTTTGTGCCTACGGTTTTTAGTTTATGTTTCAGGTACTCCAGTATTCAAATGAAAGAGCTCGGGGTGATTACAAGGCACACACCACATATTTTCCGCATTCTGTGAATTACTCTGATTTGATAATGCTCTTGCTAACTCTTGGTTACCTTGGTTTCATGAGAAAGAAATGTATTAACGATTTATTAATCAAAAAGACAACAATTATGTGATAATTTTTGGGGCGTTACAAGTTGGTATCAGAGCCTTGGTTTGGGGATTTGGGCATAATCACGAGTGCGTCTGAACTCAAACTGAGGATTTGGTAAAGTTTCAAAAGAAAAGTATTTTTAAGAAAAGAGTTTTCTAAAATAAGAGAAGGGTGTGGTGCATGAAATCGACCGAGCTCAAGTAAGTTTCCCAAAATACCCATACATTTAATTTGTTATGATTTGATTTATGAATTAGTGAATCGCACGCTATTTAGGGCCAAGAATCTGCTTAGTTGTTGCATGATAGACTGCTAGGAGAAAGGCCTTTGTATGTGTATTGTATGAGCTGGTAGACTTGCATGCAAGAGTTGATTACTCAGTGATTGATTGGATTGTTATTTGTGATGCTTAGTAGTCTTGATAGTATTGAATGCTATATATGTTGTAATGGGTATATCTATTGGTATCAATAACTGCTAAGTGTATGCTTTAAAAATTGTATATGGTTAGGATCTTATATCCCTAGAATAATTGATTTGGCCTTTATTCTTGTTCATGTCTGGTTGTGGTTCTGGGGTAGATTCTATTATTCGACAGTCTATTTGATCCTATTATGTGTATAATTTGCATGCATAAGGAAGCTGACAATAAGGGTAGAATTTCTTGCATCAGTGGTAGTGTGTAGGGTGAATGAGCTATGATAGTTCTATAGATTGGAGTGTTACTGCACGAATGTTGTTTGCTTTTTGCTTTGTGCAACTCTTGGATGATGGGAGTCAACTACTAAGTGAATACACTGGTATTCATGAGGTGGATGACTGGCATTATGAGGAGTTCTTCAACAGCTGGTGGCAGGGTGAGGTCGGGAACCTAGGGGGAAGCCTAGGGAGTGCTTCGGCGGGTGTTGTGTTGTTGTTTAGCGAATATTAGTGCATCAGTGGAGTAGGTAACTTAGAGGATTCAATATGATCCTTGAGGAAAGTGTGGGTAGGTATGGAAGGTAGTATTGATCCCGTACTACTAAAAGCACATGATCCATACACGAATCGGGGAAAGTCTTGGAGAATCTAAGAAGCTTGGGGAAGAGGATTCTTGATTATGTTATGATATTTTGCATTATTGCATTTCGTTTTAGTGATGAGCTTACAGGAAGGAGGTTTAGGTTCTGATTCCGGCTTAGGTAAGGGTACTGAGCCGACTAGTGAGCAGACGCATGAATTTATTTCGTCAGGAGATTAGCTATCGTGTTTTGAAGAAGACTCTTGTAATCTTTGGTTCGGTCAAGAAGGGGTTTTTGGAGGTATTGGATGAGCGCTTGGGTGCGTTTTGTGTTGAGGTTTTGGAAATCATTGTAGCCTGCATCCTTTCTTTTTGAGAGTTTTGTGCTCATGGAGCTCCTACATTCAATGGAGTTTGCCGCTTTCGGTGTATCGGTTGCCACAAGCATAGAAGGTTTGGCCATGTCAGCAAGTGATATTGCGGGTATGTATCTTTTGTTTTCCTTCGGTTACTATCAGTATTTATGTTGCTTAGAGTGTTTTATGGGTTGGGGTAAGTGATATATCTGGTCTAATTCTCTAATGTTGTGGGTTATATCTTCGAGTATTGTGGTATGTCTTTTGCATGCTGGGTGTCATTAGTGGGGTGATTGAAGGGTCATCGCTCGCATAGCAGAATCCAAGTTTTTGGTCATATTTTAGGTGGAAGTCGAGATCAGTTTAGGGGCATTGTGTGGAAGGTTTATCGTGAGGATTCAATGGTTTTTCCAGTCGTGTTGGTTGACCATTAGGGACGACTAGAGAAGTGGTCCACAGATGAGGTTTTGGTCTGGGTATCAGTTCTGAGGGTTGCAAGTGTTGGATATTGTATCATTTTAAGTGCTTGCTATCATTAGTGTTGTCGGGATTCGGGAAGTTTTCATCGGATCTTCAGGGATTGTGTAGTCTTTTGGGATGGTTAGTGATGGAACACTAGCATTGGTAAGCGTTGGTTGTCAGTAGATTTTTAGGGCTAATAAGGTTTGGGAACCCTTCTATTCTCATATGTCGTGAGAACATAATCAAATCAAGTAGGAGAGAATCGTTCAGGTATTTAGGAGCAGGAGTGGTTATAAAACTAGGATGAGTTTTGCATCCCCGTCGGGGAATAAGGCGGCCCAAGTGGCTGTTTGGTTTGAGGGTTATGTGATTTGGGAGTTCAGTAAAACTTCCCAACATGTGAATTGCGTCCTCTTGGTGCTTGAAAGCAGGATTCGGGGAATAGGGTTGGGGTTCCAGCTATGAATTGAGTTCAGTTTGGCTATTCAGTCGAGTGCGTTCTCAATTCTGTGTGTGTTTGAATTGATAGATTAGGGTTAAGGCATTGGACTGCGATTGTGGTGAGGTGAAAGTGTTGTAAGATTACGGGGGAGCCGTAACATTCTCTATTTGTTGGTTGAGGTGAAAGTGTTGCAAAACTATGGGGAGCCGTTGTATTCACTAGTAGTCAGTTGGGGCTAGAGTCTTGTAACACTACAGGGGAGCCATAGCATTCACTAGTAGTTTGTTGGGGTGAGAGTGTTGTAAGATTGCGGGATAGCCCGTAGTTTCCACCGATTCCTAGGTAGCGATAAGATAGTGAAAAATATGTAATTGCTCTTAGATTTCTTCGGTAATGGGTATTATGGGAAGTGATTGGGATCATCCGATTGGTTAGGATTACAAGGGTATTCTTCAGGGTTACCAGAGCTGAGTGATCATTGTGTTGGCTAGAAATGGCACGCTTGTAGTGTTCAACATAGGATTTGGACGGTTTGTGGTGATTGAGGGAAATAGATCAGATATCTATAAGGTTTAAGAGGTGAGAGAGCATGGTCGAGTACAAGTGGGGGTTGAAATAAGTGGCTGCTCAGGCCTAGGATGCATTAGTGAGAGTTCTGGATACTCCAAAGCGCCAGTCGACGTCGCCTTGATTATGCATAATAGGTAGTGGGAATTCGTAGGCGTGACCCGAGCTCCTGATGGGATAGAGGATTAGACTCGGGAGGTGCGATGTGGTGATGGTTTGAGTGTGGTGAGGCGATGGGTGGTAAGCATGTTGGGTTTTGATATGAAATAAAAGTTTGTTTTTCATAAAAACCGGCAACGGAAGACTTTAAAATAACAAGTTTATTTTTGCTCAAAACAAAACCACACCATCATGGATCCATTTATAGAAGTTAGGATGAAATAAAAAGAACCATATGATGTTTTAGAGATAACCTTTGAAGCCTTTGAACCCACTTGGTTTTGGGGTGTTGATGAAGATAACAAAAGATCAAAGTGTATGATCTTCTCTACAAGTATCCACTATAAAGAGTAAGGCACTTGGAATGCTAGTTGCTTCTTGTATTCTTGAGTGTCTAAAGCCTTAAGTGCTTAATTCAATTAAGCACTAAAGGGAACAACTCAAGAGGTCTTCTAAACACCAAAGTAAAGCATCAAAATGCATGGAGATGAAGCATGTCCACACTTAAGGGTTTAGAGAGAATAAGAAGGGAAGAAATAAGTGTTTCACTCTTGCAAAAATGAAAGCCTCATGCATCTCTTATATAGCCCATGAAAAGCAAGTCGTGACCATTAAAATAATCTAAAGTAATGGTAGCCTTTAGAATCATGGGAGACAAAAGGTGGAAGGTTGAAAAAGCAACCACGTACACCATCGTTAGACCTTTTAAAAAGTAAGATTATTTATTTTTTATAAACTCAAAGTTTATAAAATATAAACTTTGTCTTTTGGTAAAGGAAAAAAGAATCAAACTAGTCCAAAATGTTGTGAATGAGTTATTAATTCATACCATATAAAATAATAACAAGTAATACTCTCTTAAAATTATTATTTTCACAAAACAATAATTATTCCCTAATTAAAATACAAGAATCGATATTATTTATTAATAATCCTATTAATAATAAATATACAAAATGTACCAACTTGAAAAAGGTGTGACCCAATAGAATCATATATTATTAGCAATATCACTCCATAATGATTCTTGGGCATATAGATCCAACAATCTCCCACTTGCACAAGATTCATTATAGACTGACATAGATAGTAGTTGACGTCTAGCAATGGGCTACTGCCCCTAACAGCATATGAAGGGTGCTATCTCATCAACAACCAATTCTAGGAGCTCTAAGCTGCAATTGTTACTAAAGGTGTGGTATCAATTAATCCTTTGTCTCAGACATCATGTCGAACATGAGATATGGATCGCGATCAATCTGATTTATTGTTCAACTTTAACTAAGGCCTTAGATGTCATGCTCTCAATGAATAAGATGGACAAATCCCATCTTGACTACATACACCTATCCATGTAGTTGATGTCGTACCCAACGATGGCCTTTCTGACTGCCTTTTACGAAACAACGTTGAACCATGTCTAATCACAACAATTCCTACACTTCAAGTCCCAAATATGCATCTCATGTCTAAGAATACAAGGATCATCTTTACTACATACGCCTATCAATGCAGTTCATGTCATACCCAATGATGGCCTTTATGACGGCCCCTTTACGAAATAGCATTGAACCATGTCTAAGCACAACAATCCGTACACCTCAAGTCTCGAATATATATCTCAAGTCTAAGATTAAAAGATGCAACCTTGATCAAAACATCACTCTTGACTGCGATCAATAAAGTGGTTTTGATGCGGGTCAAGTCCAATATTTATTCTCCTAATCAAGTATCTATGAAGTTGGTAGCAACTCTTTGCCATTCTCATCTCCATGAGAATCCACCAATCCACTCATATTAGTCTTACCTCATAGATGCTCACACAACTATGAACGACTATTCACATTTAGAATAACCTAGTTATTCTAGAATTTAAACATGCTAATATAGAACACAACAATTATTTAATGAAATACTTATATCTAATATATCATTCATTACAATATAGGTTGCTTTATTGTTCCAATATCAAAATAATAAATTCAATCAAATACATCTACTTGTACCAATGATGCCCTATGACACCAGCTTAACTTTCATGCTTTAGCTAATGAAGCATCTTTGTTAAGTAGATTTGACAACCTTGATTTGTATAAACTTTGTGAATACAATCATATTCAGTTTGATATATAACTCATATATAAAGAAAAACTATTGATAATGAATTAGATGCTTGATTATGACTTAGATACAATACTTCCGTAATGGGATTACTCATAGTCAAAATGAACTATATAGCACACAACAATTATTTAATGAAAGACTCATATCCAATATATCATTCATTACAATATATATTGCTTTATTGTTCCAATATCCAAATACTAAACTTCAATCAAATACATCTACTTGTATCAATAATGCCCTATGGCACCATCTTGACTTTCATGCTTTAGCTAATGAAGCATCTTTGTTAAGTAGATTTGAAAACCTTGATTTGTATAAAATTTGCGAATACAATCATTTTCTATTTTATATATAACTCATATATAAGGAAAAACTATTGATAATGAATTAGATGCTTGAATATGACTTAGATACCAATACTTCCGTAATGGGATTACTCACAGTCATAATGAACTAAACCTTAAGCATCTTTGTACATGGTTCTCCAGACCATGAGGTACTGTAACTATGATGTGTAACTGTAATTAAAATCTACATGGAACCACTATCCATGTAACTATCTCTTCACTCATAATGAGGACACACCAGATTGTGACTAAGAGTCATCTCAATCTATTTGAAAATTTTGGTACATGTGTAACAACTTTATGTTGGATTAGGTGTCTAAGTTCATAACTATTTCTGGAATGTAATTGACCCAGTTGGCATGGTTCATTTGGGTTGCATGGAATCATTACACTTGGATAGACAAAATGAGAGAAATGACACTTATGCTTTATTAATATATTATAAGTTCTAATATATTAACAATAGTATTTAATTAGTATTGATCAAGAATTAATTTAGAATTAATTTGGTGATCAAAAGGAGACTAATTAAATATATGGGGTTGATTGTGTAAATCATCCATTCTTTTATAGCGGGCTTGAGAGAACAAAACATATCTAATGTGCAGGGACAAGGTTTGAAAACTCAAACCTTGAGTGAATGCTTAAGATCAATGTCTGCTTAATAATAAATGTTCAAGTCAAGGCTGGAAAGACCAGTCAAGTCTTAGATAATATATACAACAAATGATCAAGTCATAAATGAAGTATGAGAATAAATGATCAAGGTAAAGATAATAAATGATGAACAAGAAGAATGTTTCAAAGAAGTCTTGAATAATAGAGTAAATGCCAAAAGTTAAGTAAAAGATCCATATCTAACTTTGCATTGAAAGATCCTATAAATAGGAGTGAAGGTTACAGTGAATTAACTACAAAGCTTACGTAGGACTGGACAATAGAGAGATGTTTCTGATATTCTGATTGTTTAATATAACAAAAGAGTAAGTCCTATGAAATGTTACATCAATACAAAGACACAATTAATAAATGCATAAAGACAAAATATTGTGACTCCGGATCAGCATTCACTCCTGACATGAGAGTCATTCCGGAATGCCTTTAGCTTTGCATCTTCTTCTATACTTGGTCCGGACAGATTCCAGACCACTCATCACCATTGACTCCGGACCATACATTTCGAAACACTAGGATTTCATACTTCAGCCTTAGGATTGCTAGAGGTTCATTTTCAGGTTCCAAGAATCTCCCCCCTAAGTGAACTTTGCAATCCATTCACTTAAATTGCTTCTTCCTTGATGAAAGTGTAAGCTCGGAACAACCATTCTCTGACTTCAATGTACCAGGCCAATTGACTTACAAACTTTTCCTTGACATTTTCCGGTGATTTGGATTTTAATGCACGAGATATGAACTTATGAAGAGCTTTTGTTGGAACTAGGTGTTTGTCAAGGACATGGAAAAAGTCCTTCTTGTTTGTCTTCTTGGTAGTGTAGACAAACCCTAGAATCGGATCATCAATTGGACCATCCTCAAGCAGTTCAGATTCAGGAAGAACATAAGCGATATTCGTAATGAAGTCTTTAGTTCCATAGAGATGAGCGAACTCATAATCGCATCTGCAAAATTCTGCGACGTAATCATTCAGGAAGCTTAGAGCGACATGAAAATCACCCATGCCGATGTCATTGTTTTGCATTCCTCAAAAGTGAGAAGCCAGAGTTACGATGTCATTCGGATTCATGAAAGGGAAGTCTGCATCAGTTATGGTTTGGTTGGAAGGCTTGTTCTGGAGGACATTAAATCGAAAGAGTGGGCAGTTAAGATCGAATTTCACTAGGATTTTTCTTGCAAATCCATGGACTTGAGTGATTCTCTTTTTGGTCTATACCTCCTTAAATGGTTGAGCATTCTTGGAATAGAATGTTTCAAGCCTTTCACGTTCGATCTGGATGATTACTTCCGGATCATCATTTGGGTGAAGCGAAGCAAATTTGATGTAGTACTTACATGTCTGGACAAAGGATCATCGTCCGAATCAAGTAATTGGAAACCCAAATGCTGGTGTACAGACTCATTCTGCTACAAGTATTCAAAATGAATGCCATTTCTCTACATTTATATCCATGGTTTAACATTTTCTTGTTCTCGGAGTATGTCTTCACGACAAAGAGGAGATATCTCATTTATCGGATCAGGATTATCCTTAAGAGCGTGAATCTGGATGTTGTTCTCTAATGTCTGATTGATTTCCTCCTGGGACCATCCTTGTTTTTGCTTGACAGGATGTCCGGAATGGAAGGCTTGTTGATCATCAGTCATGGGTTTTTTTCCTTTGTCTCGTTTTAGAGCAGCCATGATGACCTGGATGTTTTCATCCACTACATATTCCGGAGTGGGGTTCGGAAGAGGATCTTCCAGAATATCATCACCGATCCGGAATGGAGAGCCTTGGTCTATTGCAGCAATTTTCGGGGCCAGAATGGGTGGGAGCATAGTAGGAGTGGCTCTAAAGGCTTGAGCTGTGAGGAAGGATTTGGCTTTTGCCATTTGAATTGCCCTTTGAAGAGTGTCCGGTAAGGATGATGGCCATGAGGTTGCGGACCATATTCTCTTCTCTTCCTCAGTTAGTGCCTTGGGATATAGCTACTTTGGAACCTCGAGACCTAGAAATCCTTTGGTGACCTATTTTTCTTCTTCAGTATCATCTTCCTCTTCGGAGGAGTTTCCTAGAAGTCCGGACATGACTTGGACTTCATCGTCGGAATTCAGGTCTTCATCTCGGAGTGTAAACTCTGAGGCGAGTTTCCAAGTTTGGCTAGGGCCTTCTCCCCTGCTTGCATCGGGAAACCTTTGGACCGGTGCAAGCATTAAGGACTCCTTTACTTCATCAAATTTCTCAAACACTTTTTGGAGACCAGTGTTGAGTTGTTTGGTGAGATTATCATAGGCCGCAGACATAGGTGCTTGAGCAGCCAGATGATAGAACAGATGCCCTAAGATGGCTAACATCTCATCAAACTTCGGATTCGGAACATCGACAATGTTCCAGATGGATCGAAGCAGTTTGATGAGGACTTGTTGAATAGTAATATTAATCTCGTCCTTCCTCTTTATCTTTTTCTCTAGTCTTTGGATTTGTTTCTCATGACGCACATGGGTCTGCTTAATGAGATCATTGGTAGCAGACACCAAGTCATCATGGACTTTGAGCATGGAGGTGATGGTGTTAAGATAATGTTCGACCGAAGCATTGTATTTTGCTTCAACTTCTTCCAGAGAGTGCTTGAGCCGGATAGAGATAAGTTGGTCAAGCTGGGCTTCTCGTTCTGCAACTGAGGTTTCGGACTGATGTGACAGAGACTGTAGGATGACATCAAGTTTGGAGTCAAGTCCGGAGACTTTTGGATCCATTTTCGTGTTGAGCTTTGTTACGGATGTTTCGATAGATGACAACTTCTTCATAGTGTATGAGACGTTGGTCTGAATCTCGATGAAGGGGTCAATATAGTCACCAGCTGATGATTCGGAGTCAGAGTCTGAGTTTTGTAGAGGAGGTTGTCGTGAAGAAGTATTTTGTGATGGACCAGGCTTGGTTGTAGCATCATCTTCATGCGGACGGATGACATGAAGTGGGGGTCCGAAACTAATTTGCCTTCATCAGAGAGCATGAATTCTTCGGATAGTTCTTCATCTGGATCAGTTTGGAAGACGTTGGTATGCGTGGTGATTGGTGGTTGTTCCGAAGTCAGTTCTTGATCAACATCATCGTCGGTAGGAGGGACATAAGGAATATTACCGGTAGATATGTTGGTACCCTTCCTCGGTGCAACAAGTGCAATTATCAACAAAATTCGGGACCATGCCTTGAAATGCTCTACAACAGCTGTGGCAAAAAAGGGCACATAACTCGAGTTTGTAAGGCGCCAGTCCAACCAACCAACCAGGCATCTGGAGTGGGTGTTGGTCAAGACTGTTATGGTTGTGGTGAAGTTGGGCACTACAAGAGAAACTACTCCAAGTCAACAACAACAGGTGTCAATGGGAAAGTGCTAGCAATGGGCCAAGAGGAGGCAGTTGCAAATCCCACAATTGTTACGGGTACGTTCCTCCTCGACAATTCTTATGCATGCCTTCTTTTCGATTCTAGTGCGGAGAGAAGTTTTGTTAGTCACGCATTCAAGCATCTTTTGAAACATAAACCCCAACCTCTAACCAAAAAATTTACCATTGAGATGGCTAACAGCAAGAAAGAGAGAACTAACGACATATTCGTAGGTTGTACCCTTACCCTGAACGATCATTCCTTTCCCATCAACCTTATGCCAGTTTCCATAAAGAGTTTCGATGTCATCATCGACATGGATTGGTTGAGTCCCAATCGTACAGATATCCTTTGTTATGAAAAAGCTATTCGTCTCAATCTTCCCTCTGGTGAAACCCGCATGATGTATGGTGATAAACTCATCTCGAACCTCCGTATCATTTCGTGCATCAACGCCCAAAAATTTCTGCAAAAGGAGTGTCAGGCATTCCTAGCTCATGTCATTAACGAAAACCAGGTAGTTAAAGACCTCGAGAGCATCCTCAATGTCTGCAACTTTCCTGATGTCTTTCCCGAAGAGCTTCCGGGAATCCCTTCCGAGCGCCAAGTCGAATTTCGCATCGACCTAATCCCCGGAGCTACCCCCGTAGCTAAATCCCCATACCGCTTGGTGCCAGAAGAAATGCAAGAGTTGTCCAGCCAGCTCAATGAGCTGCTCAGCAAGGGATTCATGAGACTGAGTTCCTCACCCTAGGGAGCCCCGGTCCTATTTGTGAAAAAGAAGGATGAATCTTTCCAGATGTGCATTGACTATCGCGAAATAAACAAACTCACCATCAAGAGCCGTTATCCCCTACCCAGAATCGACGACCTCTTCGACCAACTTCAAGGAGCCAGCTACTTCTCAAAAATAGAGCTAAGATCAGGGTACAATCAGCTGCGAGTCCATGAGAGTGATGTTCCTAAGACAACATTTCGAACTCGGTATGGTCACAACGAGTTTGTAGTAATGCCCTTCGGTCTAACCAATGCACCGACGGTATTCATGGACCTGATGAATCAGGTGTGCCGTTCTTTCCTGGACAAGTTCATAATCGTGTTCATCGACAATATACTTGTTTATTCCCCAAGTGAGGAAGATCATAAACAACACTTGAGACTAGTGCTGGAATTTCTAAGGACGGAGAAGCTATACACGAAATTCTCCAAGTGTTAATTCTGGATTCGGAAAGTAACCTTCCTAGGTCACGTGGTAAGCGAGGAAGGCGTACACATGGACCCTTCCAAAACCAAGGTGATAGAAAACTGGTTAGCAATAAAAGACGCCCACAGAAATCCGTCAGTTCTTGGGCCTCGCTGGCTATTTTCACAGATTTATCTAAAATTTCTCTAGGATTGCCAAACCCTTAACCACCCTGACTCAAAAAGGTGTATCCTTTTGTTGGAGTGAAAAGCAAGACAATGCGTTCCAAACATTGAAACAAGCCCTACGCAGCGCACCTATCCTGTCCCTGCCCGAAAGGACAGAGGACTTCGTTGTCTACTGGAATGCATCCAATCAGGGCTTAGGCTGTGTGCTCATGCAGCGAGGAAAGCTTACCGCCTATTCCTCAAGACAACTGAAAGCACAAGAAGTCAACTATACTCGATCAGAAGGAGTTGAATATGAGGCAACTATACTCGATCAGAAGGAGTAGCGGTCTTCGCATTAATGATATGGAGACATTACATCTACGGAATCAAGTGCACCGTCTTTACCGATGACAAGAGCCTACAACATATATTCGATCAGAAGGAGTTGAATATGAGGCAACGACGATGGATAGAGCTACTCTGTGATTACGAGTGCGAAATACACTACCATACCGGCAAGGCCAATGTGGTCATAGATGCCCTCTACCAGAAGGAGGACTCAGGTCGCGGTGTGAAAGCATTAACCATGACCATCCATTCCCACTTATCCACACAAATCAGAGAGGGTCAGCTGGAAGCCCTGAAACCAGAGAACGTGACGGACGAAGCCTTGAGAGGAATAGAGAAGATCTTAGAAGTCAAGGGATACGGAGTTTATTATTTCATGAACCGTATCTGGACCCCAAGGTTCGGTGGTTGCAGAGAGATTGTCATGAACGAAGCTCACAAGACTAGATACTCCGTTCACCCACGATCGGAAAAGATGTAACTTGATCTCAAGAAACTATATTGGTGGCCAAACATGAAAGCGGAGATCGCTACCTTCATGAGCAAGTTGTTTGACTTGCGCCAAGGTGAAGGTCGAATACCAGAAGCCCTCAGGTTTGCTTCAGCAGCCGGAGATACCTCGGTGTGCCTGGGTTATAGTACACCGATTGAAAAAATCAGCTCACGTGCTGCCAATCAAAGAAACGTTCAAGATGGAAAAGTTCACACAAATCTACTGCACGATTATAGTAGACTGATCGACTGCACGGTGTGCCTGTCTCCATTATCTCTGATCGAGATGGCAGGTGTACCTCAAGATTTTGGCAGTCATTGTAGAAGGCTCTTGGAACTAAGATGGATATGAGCACAACTTACCCTTCTCAGATAGATGGACAGACTGAGAGGACCATTTAGACGTTAAAAGACATGCTGAGAGCATGTGTCATAGATTTTGGTAAGTCATGGGACACCCATTTTCCCTTGGTTGAGTTCTCCTACAACAACAGTTATCACACATGTATCAAGGCTATGCCGTTTGAAGCCCTTTATGGCCGCAAGTACAAATCTCCTATTTGCTGGGTTGAAGTGGGCGACATGCAGCTAGCTAAAGGGCAAGTACCTGACAACACTCTCACTGGTCCAAAAATCATCCGTAAAACAATAGAAAAGATCGTACAAATCCGGGAATGACTAAAATCTTCGAGAGACAGACAAAAGAGCTACGCCGATAAATGACGAAAACCCTTGGAGTTCCAGGTTGGAGACCGTGTTCCGCTGAAGGTCTCACCCTGGAAAGGCATGATACGCTTTGGAAAGCGTGGAAAGCTAAATCCAAGGCACATAGGACCATTCGAGATCCTCGCAAGGATCGGTCCCGGAGCATACAAACTTCGTTTACCTCAAGAGCTTAGCAACATCCATCTCGTCTTCCACGTCTTGAATCTTAAGAAGTGTTTATCCGAAGAGACCCTTACGATCCCTCTCGATGATATTGAAATCAACAAGAACCTCATCTTCATGGAAGAATGAGTCAAAATCATGGATCGGGAGGTCAAACAAACAAAACAAAGTCGCACCCCGATAGTGAAGGTTTGCTAGAATGCCATGCGGGGACCTGAGTTCACTTGGGAGCGTGAGGATTCAATGAAACAGAAGTACCCCTATATTTTTCCAATTTCATGATTTGTATCTCTATTCTTGAATTTTGAGACAAAGTTCCCTCTAACTCGGGGATGATGTGACAACCCGAAACTTTTGTCTTGTACAATTGGTTAATTCTATCAATGTTAAACTCAATTCTATCACCTTTTAACGCCGTTTAAGGGTTGGTTCAAGTTTTCTAAGCCTAGTACAATCAAAGTTTGGCTTCTAAGTCGAGTTATCCCAAATCATAGCACGATATTCGGGCCAAAAACCCCTCTAGGAGGAGTGTACGACTATACACACGGGTGTGCGGCCGCACACCCACCCCATGACCGCACACTCGGGGTGGTGGGTCACTCACACCTATATATATGAGGAGACCCCCTTCCTTCATTCTTTTCTTCTCTTGGTTGCACACTACTACTTTCTCTCACTAGAATCTTCATCTAAATACCATCCAAAGGCCTCAAAAACATAAGTGATTCATCCCCTAGCACGCTACACTTGAAAGATCCCTTGATTCTTCATATTTCATCCTTTTTCATCACCTCCTTGAAGGTGTACGACCTCACACCTTCATAAGGTTGGTCGTACACATCTTAAAGGCTCTCCAAAGTGAGAGTTTAGCCCCCATCTTCTAGTCGAAGTTGGTATTAGTCTTAATGTACCTAAAAATCGAAATCTTGGGCAAAATCATGGTGAATGTACGACCGTACACCCCTCTATATGGCCGCACACCCCTCTGTACGGCCGCACACACACCCTTAGGGCCATACACCCACTTTGATGATCGTATTCGGCCTCAAAGTTGCAATACCACTAAGTATGGGACCTAGAACACTCCTTAGATGCTAGTAGGACCTTGGAAACACCACAAAAACGCTTCCCTTCATGAGTGTATGACCGTACACTCATGGGCCGCACACCCATGGCCGTACACACCCTTAAGGTGGTCGTACACCTCCCTCATTCAATCATATAGGATTCTAACACTTAGTTCAAGCAATTCCAGATCCTTAGAGTGGTTTCCTATCATATTTAGTCATGGAATTCCCTAATCTAAATACATATATGTGCTATTATATGTTAATAGGATCCACTTGTGTACGAAACATCAGTTGACACTCAGCATCCCTATCAACATGAGATTCGAATCCTACGTCAAACAGTGAGTTCATACCCCAACACTTTTATGACTTTTAAACATTTTCAGGGGGGATACAAGCCAAACACAATGTTTTCAACATGTCAAATTTATGCAATTTATACAAATCAATGATTTTCATAAAGCATTTAGATACTTAATCCCTTCTGTAGTATGCGGATCATAAGGGAGGATTGGAGTCATCAAAATTAGCAGCTACATCTTGGAAGCCATCCACATTTGATTCAAGAGAGGGATGAGTATTCTCCCCGTCAACTTGAGAAGGTTGAAATTGTTCGGAATCGAAAGGAGAGAAGCTTGGGATCAAACCAGAGATGTTTCACGAGGTAGGGGCTTCCGAAGGAGAGATTTTATTGGAATTAGGAGTAGGCCGAGTTCAGGATTCTGAATCAAGTGCGGTTTCGGAAGGGCCAAAGAGAGTTTCAAAGTCAACTTCAAGAATTTTTTGAGTGTTCAGACATCCTGGCGGAGGAGCATCGGACTCCATAATGTGAGTTGTGATGTGGGTTGGGCCAAAATTTCGAATGAAGATGTCATTGAAGGTAACATCAAAGATTTCTTCCAGAACACGAGTTCTCCGGTTAAGAACTGTGTAAGCTTTTAATTTTGAGGAGTACCCAAGAAAGATGGCTTCATTAGCTTTAGGTTGGAACTTGGTAAGTTGGTCACGGTTGTTCTTGATGAAGCATTTCCATCCAAAAACATGTAAAAACGAGATTGTTGGCTTCCGACCATTCATAGCTTTGTACGGCGTTATGTTGAGGCATCGATTGATGATACTTTGATTTTGATTAAAGCATGCAATAGAAACAACTTTAGCCCAAAGGTAGAGTGGTAGAGTTGCGAAGTTTAACATAGATCGAGCAGCTTCAACGAGACTTCTATTTCGTCTTTCGACTACACCGTTTTGTTGTGGAGTATACGGAGCTGAGAAGTTGTGATCGATACCTTTTTCAGTGAGAAATTTCTCAATGGTGGAATTAGTGAATTCCAATCCATTGTCACTTCGGATTCTCCTAACTGGGAGTTTGATAAGAACTTCTATTCCTTTGATGAAGTTTATGAGCTCTGAGGCTGTTTTGGATTTCAGTCTTAGAAAGAAGACCCAAGTGAACCTTGTGAAATCATCAACAATCACAAGAATGTATTTCTTGTGATGAAGACTTTCTACAGTGGAGGGTCCACAAAGATCAATGTGCAAAAGTTCCAATGGTTTCGAAATGGATTTTTCGATGATAACAGGATGACCCTTCTTCGATTGCTTGCCACACTCACAAGCAGCACACAAATGATCATTTTCAAATTTGAGAAGAGATAAACCTCTCACCATTTTACCAGATACGAGATCATTCATGTACCGGAAGTTTAGGTGAGCGAGCCTTCGGTGCCATAATCAACTAACATCAGGAACTGCTTTGGTGAGAAGGCAGAGTTGCGGTTTGCCAATAATCATGTTGATGTCGAGCGAGTACATGTTCTTGTTGCGAATTGAATTGATTAAGCATTCTTTCCGGTCTTCAGACATAACATAGCTTTACTTTTTGCAAAATTCCACACGTCGATTTGAATCAGCGAGCTGAGCAACACTTATCAAATTATGTTTCAGATCAGCTACATAAGCCACATTTGAAATAGAGAAGTTTCCATTGGTGAGAATTCCATAACCACAAATTTGGGAGTTGGAGTTGTTACCATATGTCACGTAACCAACGTTTGGAGAAAGTTTTAGATCTCACAGAAAGTCTTTATGCCCCGTCATGTGCATGGAGCAAGCACTATCAATATACCATATTGTTTTTTGCTCCGAAGCAAAAAGTGCCTGCAAAATCAGTGAGTAATGCTGTTTTTAGGCTCCGAATTAGACTTTGGGATGTAGACATGGACATTGGACTTTGATTGTGAATTAGGAACAATCTTCTGTTTCTGGGTGGTATTTTTCGAATTCTTTGGAAACAGGCAGAAGGCTAATGTCTTTTCATCTATTCAGTAGTCATAGTCGATGACTTGGGGTATCCTAAACGTCTTCTTCAGACCTTTGACTTCAGAAGGGTTGGAAACAATTGTATCCTTCTGATGTGTTGTTTCATCAACAATAGATTTAACTTTCCACACAAGATTTTTCTTTGAAGATTTTGAAAAATTCGTTTTCGTTCCATTTGTGGAATTCTTTGATGATGCATTGGTTTTTGAAAGATTGGATTTAAAAATTGTGCCATCAGATTTAGCGATAAAAACAAATGAAATAGTTCAAGGAGAAGTGTTTTGGAGGGTCATGGCGTTTACACGAGAGTTAGGCTGAGTAGAACTGACTACATTCTTGGGTTCTACACAAAAGAGAGATTCAGAAGGTCTTTTTAGGATCTTAGTGGGAGCGAAGGAGTTTTGACTTTGGGTTGATGCATGAGAGTTCCAGGATACACTTGGTTTGGAGTTTTCAATGAACCTAGAATTTTGTCTAGTCTTAAGTTGTTTCTTGTGTGCATGCCTAGCTTCTACTTTGGGATCTATGGTATCCTTCATATTCAACATTGGTTTTCTTTTAGAGTGAGACGAGGATCTTGAAGTTTGTCTAATAGTGGGATGACTAAACTCGGGAGAAATGGGAACCAATTACATTTTTAAGGTTACTAATGAGTCAGATTCACAAGAATTAGAGGAGACACACCTTGATTTTTCAACTTTATCATCTAAGGATGCCCATACAAACTTACAGGTGTCAGTTTCAGTTGTCACCGAAATGATTTCTTCAACCACACAATTGTTCACATGATTATTCCTAGGGACATAATCTATGCAATTTGAAAGACTGTAATGAAATTCCGTGGTCCGATTTAGGTCCAAGTTTATCAGAGGCAAAAGTAGCATGGAAACAGGACACTTGACAACAATTTGTTTGAACTCAGGAATTAGGGACTTAAAATGGTCTGCAGTCTCAGGAAGTGGTGACAAGGGAGAAAGAGGAGTGTCCGAATGTTTGATGTTAGGAACCTCTCCCATGAATGTCAAGTTTTGCTATTCTCTAGGGACTAGTAATTTATTTCAGAAACTCGCTTCCAAGACCAGGTTCTTTAGACCATGGATGACGAAAATTATGAGTCATCCGAATATCCGCTTCAAGCATGTCTATAGAATTATGCAACACATCTATCTTAGCATTAAGACGTTTGTTATCAGAAATCAAAACATTTCATTCAGAATAGGTGATTTCACATTTGTCTTTTAAAATGATACAGTCATCGTTTGACATTACAAGTTCACGCTCTAAAGAATCGATTTTCAATTTTTTATCCTCGAAACGTAACTCCAGACGATTTAATTCACACTCCTTCTTCTCACTTGCGTCTATGGCTGATTCATAGGCTTTATAGATGGTGCTCATGTCTATTTGAATCTGCGCTAGACAAGGTTCACAGAGAGACAAATCAAAATTATTATCAAATATCATGGATTATACCTGCTGAATGATGCTTCGACCAGATAGATCATTGATGGCCATGTAGCAATAATGAGGTTCAGCAACATCATCTTCATCTTCTGACCCAGAAGACCAATAACCTTTGATATGTGCATATTTATACAACATACATTAATATTTTAATTACTTTTATGACCTTAATAGAACAAAAGATATTTAATTTTCTATGAATTGTGTTGAAGGGACTAAAAGACTTGTTTGGAGCAAAAAGGAAGTTGGAAGCTGGATTAAGGTAGCTAGAAGATGGAAGATTGAAGCAAAGCAATAAAATGAAGAAAAATACACCCAACACGTCATGGTGATCCTACCACGACGTGGAGTCCTGAAGATTCCCGATCAGATTCGACGACTAGGAGATAACAGGATAAACACAATCACCACGATGTGGTGCCTTGCTTTCGGGAAAAGTATAAATATCTCACATAAACCTCCGAATGGGAACTTTTAGCTCTGGAGAATTTAAAGCTTTTTGAGGCAAAGGCACTAGAATTAAGCATTGGAAGCAAGGAATTCAATCACAATCATTAGAAGGAGGAGATCAAAGGCAACTAAACTCTACTTTTCGATTTTTCATTAGGAATAGCTATGTCTTTACTTTTGAATCTCGATTTTATGACTTTGTTTGCTGAAATCATGAGCTAAACACTCACGACTTTCGTTTAGCTAGGATGAGTTGACTAAACATGGTTGATTTCATAGTTAGGATTTAGTTATTTGGTTATTTGTTGACTTTTGCTTATTAAAGAACCTCAAGTACTTTTGATAACTGCATTTTGTCTTCTTATTGCTGAATTTGATTAGGTTAGAATGACTATTTTTTTTAATTGAATTTGAATCTTATGATCTTGTGATTTGCAAAATTGTAGGACTAGAGTTTTGATTAAAACCTAGGGTTAAGTAGAAATGTGAGTAAAAAAGTATAGGAGCCAATATATGACGATAAATCATATATAAAATTGAATCAATAAATTTAATTGGTCAATTAATTATAAGTTTAAGCAAATCGAACCGAACACTAGTGAACTTGTAAGTTTGTCTGCTTGATCACATAATAAATAAGCTATTTAGCTAAAGGATTAAATTGGTGAATACCAATTTGGTCATCTTAGGAATCGGTAGCCAAAGAAACTAAATCCATTGCACTTCTATGAAACAACCATAATAACAACAAATCTGAAGTTGAACGAAAGTCTCTTCCTCACCTTGGTAATTCATACTTGGTACTTGCCTAGTTTTAGTGCTAGTTTTATTAAGTGGATTTTCTACTTGGTACTTGCCTAGTTTTAGTTTTCGTGCTAGTTTAGTAAATCAAGTATCTAGTCTTTCAAAACTAGGAAAAAAACCCCTCTTTTAATTTAATTATTAATTAGTCAATAGTAAAATAAAGCAATCTAAACACCGTTCCTTGTGTTCGACACTCATTCTTACCATTGCTATACTATTGCACGATTAGGTACACTGCCTAGTGTGTTTAATAGTCCAGTAAAGTAAATTACTTTTATAAATTAACTTGAATAAAATATAAGCATATTAAATTACACATCAAGTTTTTGGCGCCGTTGTCAGGGAACGGTTCATTTTAATTACTTTATATTGCTATTTTTAGGACTATTTTCTGTTAGAGTTTAGTTTTTATTTTAGTATTTTTCGTATTTTAGGTTCACCACGCCGTGGTAATCTCTACCACGTCGTGGTATTGCTACTGTAGGAATTTTATTTTTCGTTTTTTTTCTTTTACGTGTTTTCTTTGTTTATTTGCAGATCGTTAATGACCAGAAGAGGAAATACACCTTTGATCCCACCACTTGAAGACCCGGAAGCTACTTTAAGGAAGAACAAAGGCAAAACCGTTGGAGAAACCGCAACATCGAAGAACTCACCTTTGAAGAAACTCAAATCTGTATTTACTAAGAAAAAGAGTAGTAAATCAGGAGGATCCAACAGCTATTTGGCGGACGAAGACCCAAAGAAGGAGGACTCCAAATACAAAACAGAAGGAGACGAAAAAGATCTTACATTTGATAACGAAAGTGGCCTAGAAGACGAACCCGACAACACCATGGATAACATTGACGAAGTTCCCATGGCCGAGTGGAAGAAGAAGATGCGTGAAGATACCGGCCCAGGACTAGTGCAACCTGCGATTCCGTCAAATGCCAACTTCGAGCTTAAGGTCCACATACTCGCACAACTTAAGGAACTCCCATTCTATGATAAGGATCTCGAAGACGCGTACAAACATCTAGAAGAGGTCAACGACATAGCCGACTACTTCAATGCTCTAAATGTGGCTCGCGAAACTGTATTGCTTCGTATGTTACCCGTTACATTTAAGGGGGGCGCGAGAGATTGGCTAAAATCACTTCCTCCCGGATCCATTAATAATTAGGCCAAGATGAAAGAAGAATTCATTGATCAGTTCTGCCCACCCTCAAAGATAGCAAAGTTGAAGAAAGCCATAGCCAACTTTGAGCAACAACCTGGAGAGTCACTTTATGAGGCATGGGAATGACAAAAGATTTTGTTGAGGAACTGCCCAAATCATGATCTGAACAGTGTACAAGAAGTCTCCAATTTCTATGATGGAGTAAATGTGACAACTAGGAAGCTCCTTGATTTTCAAGGACTACTCACACAGAAGACACCCCTGGTGATAAAACAGCTAATTGAAGAATTCTTTAAACGTTTTAGAGAATACCATAATTCAAGGAATGAATTAGCAAAGGGATCGGTTAATGCTGCTTCGGAGGATATGGCGGCAGTTCTGGCAATGTTGCACAACATGGATAGGCGAATGACTAAGATGGATCAAACAATCCATGCTATTCGGGTTGGGTGTGAAAATTGTAACAGACATCATTTGACTAGAGATTGTGACCTTGATGAAGATGGACACCGGAAGGTTCAAGCTTTCTACTCGAGCGATGATCGTTTTGACGACAATTGGAGAAAACCCAAGACAAATTGGATACGTTATGAAGAATACAAAAAGGCTAAGGAAGAGAGATATGAACAAAAAGGAAGAGGGTTTTACCAAAAAGAGTAACCACAAGATGAAAAGAAATATGACTTGGAAAGTATGATTACCTGATTTATAGCCGCTTCCGAAAAATGGCACGAAGGAGCTGAAGCAGCGATAAAAGAACAACAACTATTCATGAGGGAAAAACAAGAGACTTGGAGAAATACACAAGCACTGGTTAGAAATCGACAAGCTTCAATCCTCACAATAGAGAATCAACTCGAGCAACGAGCGAGCCAATTAAATGAAAGATTATCGGGAGGACTTCCAAGAAATAATGAACAAAACCCGAGATGAGCTCACATTTAACCCATCACCACTAGAAGCAGGTAAAATTATCACTCACTTAACCTCTATTAACAGAAACAAACTAGAAGCAGAACATGAAGGACAAGAAGAAAATAAAGAAAATGAGTCTGGGCAATCACCACGACATGGTGAATCTATCACGGTGTGGCAAGACACTGAGAAGAAAAATACCAAACCAGTGAAGCCATATCGTCTACCACTTCCCTTCCTAAGCAGAGCAATTAAAGAGAAGCATGTTGAAGACTACCGGAGGTTCTTAGATCACATAAAATCTCTTGAAATCAAAATTCCATTCCTTGAGGATTTAGATGAAATGCCTAAATATGCCAAATTTCTCAAGGACTTGTTAACAAACCGCAAGAAGATGGAGGAGCTATCTAAGGTAGTGTTGAATGAAACTTGTTATGCTGCTATGTTAAACATGCTACCAAAGAAGATCGGGGATCCAGGAAGTATAACCTTGCCATGCCAATTTGGAAATCTTGCAACTAGTCGTGCTCTACCTAACTCAGGAGCAAGTGTTAACTTAATGCCCAATTCATTTTTCAAGATGCTCGACCTTCCCGAACCAAGACCGATCCGCATGGTTATTCATTTGGCCAATAAAACTATGACATTTCCAAGGGGTATTTGGGAGGACTTGCTAGTGAAAGTTGACAAGTTCGTTTTCCCCGTGGATATTATTGTTTTGGTTATGGAGGAAGATGAGCAAGTCCCGATCATTCTTGGAAGGCCATTCTTGAGCACCGCCCGAGCTTTATTTGATATAAGGGAATCCAAGCTTACGTTACGTGTTGGAGAAGAAGCGGTGACTTTTGGTATTAATCGGGCGATCAAACATTCAACGATGAGTGATGATACGGCGTTTTCAGTTGATGTGTTGGATGAAGTACTGGAAAAAGAGCTAGCGGGTTGGAAAGAAAAAGAAAATGAGGGATTTATGGTGCTTGATGAAGAAAATTTTGATCCCGAACTCGACCTACAAGAATTGGAGAAGTTATTGGAAGAAGGCGAGTACAATGAAGCAATACAAGAGAAAGAAGAGGCAACACGACGTGGTGAGGATTCCACGACGTGGGAAAGTTTTTATTCGCGATCTGGAATTAAAAACCATGACACCACAACGTGGCAGGATCACCATGTTGTGTTGGCTGACGCAAAACCAAAACTTGAGCTGAAAGCCCTTCCCAAACACCTGGAGTATGCATTCTTACAAGAAGAACAACAAAAGCCAGTAATCTTTGCTTCTGGCTTAGCAAAACACGAGAAAGAAAGCCTAGTTAAAGTTCTAAAGAAGACACAAAGTGCCATTTCATGGAAGATTACTAATATCAAGGGGATTAGTCCAGCCAATTGTTCTCATAAGATCAATTGAGACGAAGGAGCTCAACCCATAGTACAACGCCAAAGAAGACTCAACCCAAACATGCAGGAAGTAGTTAAAAAAGAGGTAGTGAAACTATTAGATGCTAGTATCATTTACTCAATATCTGATAGCAGATGGGTGAGTCCAGTACATGTTGTGCCAAAGAAAAGAGGAATGACAGTGGTTACTAATGAAGCTAACGAGTTGATCCCAACAAGAACAGTTACCAGGTGACACATTTGTATTGACTATCGAAGGCATAATGATGCAACATGCAAGGGTCATTTTTGGCTACCATTCATCGATCAAATGCTCGAGAGGTTGTCCGATCATCTTTCTTATTGTTTCCTTGATGGTTTCTCAGGGTACTTTCAAATTCCGATTGACCCACAAGATCAAGAGAAGACCACTTTTACATGCCCAAGTGGAACATTTGCATATAGACGCATGCCTTTTGGGTTATGCAATGCACCAACCACTTTCCGAAGGTGAATGACGGCTATCTTTCATGATATGATCGAGAAGTTAATGGAGGTTTTCATTGATGACTTATCGGTTTTCGGGTCCTCTTTTGATGATTTTTTGTCCAAATTGGATCTAATGCTAGCAAGATGTGACAAGACCAACCTTGTTCACAATTAGGAGAAGTGTTATTTTATGGTGAAGGAAGGAATTGTGTTAGCTCACAAGGTCAAAAGGATGGGGATAGAGGTGGATAGAGCGAAGGTTGATACTATAGCCAAATTACCACCTCCAATTAATGTCAAGGGGTTTAGAAGCTCTCTAGGCCATGTGGGATTTTATGGGCGCTTTATTAAAGACTTTCGAAGATCACAAGGCCCTTGACTCAACTTATTTTGAAGGATGCCCCATTCAACTTTTCTAAAGAATGTCTTGATGCATTTCATTTGTTGAAGGAAAAGTTGACTACTACACCTATTATGATAGCTCCAGATTGGAGTCTTCCTTTTGAGCTTATGTGTCATGCTAGTGACTTTGCGGTGGGAGCTGTTTTGGGACAATGAATTGACAAGAGTTTTCAACCTATCTACTATGCAAGTAAGACCTTGAACCTGACACAAGAAAACTACACTACTACAGAAAAGGAGCTACTACCAGTGGTTTTTGCATTTGATAAATTTCACTCATATTTGGTTTTGTCAAAAAGCATAGCTTTTACAGACCATTATGCCCTTAAGTATCTTTTTGCTAAACAAGATGCTAAGCCAAGGTTGATTCGTTGGGTGTAGCTGCTATAAGAATTTGACATTGAAATACGAGATAAAAAGGGGATGGAGAACGTGGATGCCGATCATCTATCGAGATTGCAAAACCCGCACTTGGAGGAGTTAGAAGAAAACAAGATTGGAGATGAATTTCCCGAAGAATATTTATTGGTTATAGCAGGAGAGATTCCATGGTTTGCAGATATAGCTAACTATTTAGCAATTGAATAGATTCCAAACGACTTGACCCACCAACAAAAGAAGAAATTCCTTTCAAAAATTAAGTATTACTTTTGGGATGAGCCATACCTCTTCCGTAGCTGTGCTGATGGTATGATAAGAAGATGTGTATTCGGGAAGGAAACTCGTGAAATCTTGAAGCATTGTCATAGCGGGCCCATCGGAGGACATCATGGAGCGCAATATACAGCAAATAAGGTTTTTGATTCGGGTTTTTATTGGCCAACTATTTTTAAAGATGCTACAAAAATTTTCAAAGAATGCGATTCATACCAAAGGTCGGGAAACATTTCATCACAAAATGAGATGCCCCAAAATAGCATTTAAGTTTGTGAAATATTTGATATTTGGGGAATTGACTTCATGGGACCTTTCCTAATGTCGAAGGGAAATAAATACATATTGGTAGCAGTCGATTATGTATCCAAATGGGCGGAGGCACAAGCATTACCCACGAATGATGCTCGAGTAGTGGTACGTTTCGTCAAAAAGTTATTTTCATGATTTGGAGTTACAAAGGCTCTAATTAGTTATCGAGGTACCCACTTCGCAAATGATCAGTTAGCTAAGGTGTTGCAAAATTATGGTGTCTACCATAGATTTTCAACATCCTATCATCCTCAAACAAGTGGGCAAACTGAAGTTACAAATCGAATATTAAAGAGAATATTAGAAAGATCGGTTGGAAGTAATAGAAAGGTGTGGTCGGATTTGCTTGATGATGCACTTTGGGCGTTCAGAACAGCTTTTAAAACACCTATTGGTACTACACCATATAGGTTGGTTTATGGGAAGAGTTGCCACTTGCCAATTGAGATAGAGCATAAAGCATTTTGGGCTTTGAAGATATGTAATTTTGAGTTAGATGAGCTTCGTGCCAACCGGTTGATGCAAATGATTTCCCTTGAAGAACTTATAAATGAAGCCTACACAAGTTCTTTGATTCATAAAGAGAAAACTAAGAAGAGGCATGATATGAGGCTTAAGGGTGATAAAGAGTTTCATGAAGGACAAAAGGTGCTATTTTTCAAATCAAGGTTGAAACTTTTTCCAGGTAAATTGCAAACAAGGTGGGACGGGCCATTTGATGTCAAACAAGTTTTCCCACATGGAGCTATTGAGCTTATTTCAAGAGACGGGACCCATTTCAAGGTTAATGGGCATCGAGTGAAGCCTTACGAGGAAGGAATGCCAAGTGAAGAAAGGAAGGGTGAAATCGTCAAACTCACACAAGCTGGAACAACGTAACGTGGGAAGGAGTCCGACTCATGACTACTTAAAAAGAAGCGCTTGCAGGAGGCAACTTGTGGTTTTGAGTTTGCATTTTCTTTCATTTTCTTTTAATTGTTTTTAGTTTTATTTAGGTCTTTATTATCTCATTCTTCTGATTTATCTATCAATTCTTCACGGGGTGTGGCATAAAACGAGTGTGGGATGAGTATTTTTAGGAGTTTTTTAAAATAAGAAAATTTTTTACCCACCACGAGGTGGTGATATTTTTGCACACGAAATTAAGACAGGCAAAACCTGAACACCACGAGGTGGTGGATTTTCCACGTCGTGGCGACTAATCTTACAGCCGTTAGTTTTAGGTTTTCATCCAAAGTCAAAAACATTTTTCTTTTTACTTCACCCTCACTTTCTCGTCGCGCCAGCCTCTCCCATGAGTAATTCTCCATCCTTCCATCGGATTTCTTGCATTTTTCTCAACCAAATAATGACTAGCAGGTCCAGAAGAAGTCAACCCGTTACTCACGAGTTTCCATGGTATTCTTTTCCACAGAATGTTGCACCCGAGACACATGCACGTTGGACTGTTAAGCTTGACTTACTCAAGAAAAGAAAGGTGCATGTTCCAGCTGAGGTTGATTGGCACTGGATTGGAAGTTCGGGTTTGATGGAGGCTATGGAGCCTTACCTAGACAAGGTATTCAATGGAGTTCATGATCAGTTTATGTGTTTGGGTTGGAGACGCATTTTTGAGATTCAAGAGGTGGTTTACAAGGAGTTGGTGTATGAGTTTCTTGCCATAGTATCTTTCGCAAGAAAAGACGCGATATATGTGGATGATAATCTTACTTTTTGCCTTGGAGGGGAAAGGCGTTCCTTAAGCATAGCTGATTTTACACTACGGGTTGGCATCTACCTTCCAGTTGAAGTCTATACACCATTGTACCAACAATTTATAGCAGCCTCCATTAGGAACATCGAAGGGTTCAAAGCAGAGGACCATTGGCATTCTATTGCTAATGGGGTTTACCACAAGGGTACTTCACAGGAAAGCGACATCTAGTCGCCAATTCACCGCCTGATCACTACTACCATAAATGAACGTCAGGAGGGGATAAATGTCCCACTGTGGATGTTTTCTTTTTGTGGGTACTCACCTCAAATGAGCTTTATGCTGATTTACCTTTTCACCTGGCTGAGTTCCTTACAGTTCGGGTAGCCAAGGACAGGCGTGGGTCCCCGCTTTATGCCGGTATGTTGATTACCCTACTCGTGCGGTCTTTTGGTATTTTTGAGAAGCAGGAGGATTCTATGCTTACAGTGGAGCCCCAAAATCCCTTGTCCACTCTTCTTTATAAGAGGGCTTGAATTGTTGTTAATCATGGAATGACTGGTTTTAGCATTCCTGACGATACTCCACGACATCGGGTTCCAAATTCGTGGAAGGCAACGGGGTAATGAAGCCGGAGCAGATGAGCCAATGGTGCCGGAAAAAGATGAGATGCCCATGGATCCCTACAATGTGTCAAGGAGATGATATGAGGACTACATGTCTAGAGCTACAAACTACACCAACATGAGCCTAGATCATTTGATGAGCTCTATGTGTGTATCTCGTCCTGAGCATTTTCCTTCTGCATACCCACATATTCCAACGTGTGACGAAATTTGGCGAGAGCAGTTGGGTGGAGCAGGAGGCAGTGGTGGTGGAGCCGGTGATGATGAAGAAGATAGAGTTTTCATCCTTTTCTTTGGTTTTTTTTATCTTGTTTTAGACTAGTCCTTTATTATGGTTTTCTTTGGTTTGTTTGATGTTATGTTCAACAATTTCTGAATGATTAGGTTGTTTGGATGCTTTTCCTACTTTTATTACCATTTCCTTTGTCCTAGTTCCAGGTTATATTTAAGAGTCAAATAAGGGTATGTTTGGCACAAGAAAGTTCGTTAGAGTGAAGGTATAAGAGAACGTCGAGAGAAGCATGATTTGAGAGCATTTTTCGGGGATCTAATTGACTCATAGAGTCGAGTGCATCATCTATCCGAGGGGAGCTTGTTCAATTTTCTCCCTCTTTTTAATTTTATGTTTTGCATACCATCCAATGAGGGCGTTGCATGAAATAAGTGTGGGGTAGGGGGCTGATTATATTAGTTGAATTAGTATCTTAATTTTAGGCATAATATAAAATTTTTTGCATAAAATTGCTAGGATTTAATTTAGAAAATTATGGTAAAAAGTAATTAGGATTCATGCTAATATTGCATTTGATGATTCTATGATGACCCAAATGATTAGTTAAGCCTATACACGTTCTAGTGCATTTGTGGCTTCCCTATTCTAGTGAAATCATGGGACAAAAACACAACCTTGCTTAGTTTGAGGGATGCAATATGTTTAGCAACCTAAACCTGAAATGTATCCAGGAAAGCTGAAGTAGTCATTGCACATTAGACTAATATCTTAACCAATAAAGGTTGAAGTTGGTATGCTAAAATTCAGTTTTGCTTGGGAGCAAGCAAAAGTCTAGTGTGGGGTATTTTGATATGTGCATATTTATACACATATTTATACACATATTTATACAACATACATGAATATTTTAATTACTTTTATGCCCTTAATAGAACAAAAGATACTTAGCTTGCTATGAATTGTGTTGTAGGGACTAAAACACTTGTTTGGAGCAAAAAGGAATTTGGAAGCTGGATTAAGGAAGCTAGAAGATGGAAGATTGAACCAAAGAAATAAAATGAAGAAAAATACACCCAACATGTCATGGTGATCCTACCACGACGTGGCATCTTCAAGATTCCCGATCAGATTCGATGACTTGGAGATTACGGGATAAACACAATCACCACGATGTGGTGGACCCACCACGACGTCGTGCCCTGCTTTCGGGGAAAGTATAAATATCTCACATAAACCTCTGAATGGGAACTTTTGGATCTGGAGAATTCGAAGCTTTATGAGGCAAAGGCACTGGAATTAAGCATTGGAAGCAAGGAATTCAATCACAATCATTATAAGGAGGATATCAAAGGCAACTAAACTCTACTTCTCAATTTTTCATTAGGAATAGCTATGTCTTTACTTTTGAATCTCGATTTTATGACTTTGTTTGCTGAAATCATGAGCTAAACACTCATAACTTTTGTTTAGCTAGGATGATGTGACATCCCCATTTTCACGGCCAGAAAAGACCGATTTTGTTTATGTTTTGTTTAAAAATCAGAGTAATATTTTAAATGAATGTGTTGCGGAATTTGTCCCAAAACAAAATATGATAAAGATTTATCAAAAGCATTTCCAAAGAAATGTATTAAATTAAAAAGACTCGGGATGTCATGTTCGATATAGATCATAAGCATAAACAATACATCATAGGCCCTACTACATCATTCCATATTTACAGGCCTAAAATCCATTAATCTCTCATCCCAAGACATCACATTTATGTTCATGCGCCACTACCTGTAATACAAGAAACTGAGTGGGTCAGGCTTGGGAGCCTGGTGAGCACATAGGGTTTTCAACCCACAATAAATAAGTTATTAGCTTTATCAAAACATAAAAACCCGATTACCCGTTATCCTCACTTTACTTCCCTAAAACATCTAACACAAGGGACCTAGTCTAAGGACTATCATCGGGATGGACACTACTGCTAAGGGGATTCCTCAGCAATAAATGTCCTTAAGGCAACCATATGGGGGATGAAGTACACCTAGTGAGCACACAGTTCAAATAAACACCTACAGGTTGCGAGCCTGCTAGTGTTCCACTGGACTGTCTAGAATAGTCCGTTGTCATCATCTATACTCCGCTAGATGACTGGATCATCAATAACATCTATAACGAGGCCTCTCATTATTTCATTTTATCACACAGCAACTAATACATCTACCCATGATTTACCCCAACATTTTTGTAGATATAAAATACATATATATAGTTTAAATCATTGAAAACATGTATAAAAATGTTCATCCAGCATAGATAGCAAGTATTCAGGTAATATGCACACATAGCATGTAATTTATATAAAATACTTCATATCTATGTGTAAGCTGAAAGTAAATATGCACTCACCTGAAAGGTGGTGACTCAGCACTCGGAGAGCGCTTCGATACTCTCAAAACAATTTTCCTTCGATAAAACCTTGTACCAATACCACTAGGGTTTAGTATAACGAGAACTGCGACTAATTAATAGTCTAGCTATTATTATTATTTTATAAGCGTTAAATAACACTCAATATAACTCATAATAATAGCCCAAATAAATATTTTAAAGACCTAATAACATTACTATAATTATTTGAAAGCTATATTAAAAATTGCATAAGCGTAGCTCACTTACAACGGATTTTAAAGAAAATCGGGACTTTATTTCGAGCAACATTTCGAAACCGAAAGACCCTCTTTCTTGGGACTCCGGGAGACTCAGGGCTTCCTTAGGGTGCTAGGGGTTCACCTAGACTTTAGGGGACTCAAAAGGGGTGAGAGAGAGAGAGAGAGAGAGAGAGAGAAATGGCTGCCCTCACTGCCTTTTTATAGCTTGCGAGGCCTCGGTACGCTGGGTGTACCTCAAACCTACGTTGGGCGTAACACCTCGTTCGTACAACCACTTGTCTGAGCCTCCTTGGTGCGACGTGGACCTTCTGAAGCCAAGCGATTCCGAACGCATGGCATTCTGTTCTTGTACGCGCTGCGTATCGAGCTAGCAGTCACCCATCCGAAGCAAGTCGTGGGCAACAAGGAACGGCCTAGATCATGCCACGTCATCGTTTTTGCATCAGATTTCGCAACTTTCACTCTCGACTTCTAAAAATCATAACTTTCGCATACGAGCTCCGTTTTCGACGTTCTTTATATCCACGCGAAGGTGGGAACGTACGCTACAACTTTCATTTAGACTCCATTGGCTAATTTTGAGTCAATTTTAAATTTTATATTATTAACAGGCCGGGACAGGATTGGTCCGTTAAATCCTCATAACTTCTTCATCCGACGTCCGTTTTCGCCCATCATTTTCCCGTTACGCTACTCTTAACGAAATCTTTGATTGTCATTCAGGTCGTGTCGGCTAAAACTGCTCGATCTAATATTCAAATTTCGGGCTGTACACTACTAATCCGGAACTTCGAAAAATCATAACTTCTTCATACGAAGTCAGATTTGGGCGTTCTTTTTATCGATGTTCTTAGTTTAACGTATTCTACGACTTTCGTTTAGATTGCTAAGGCCAAATCTCGCTCTATCGTAAATTCTCTATTTACGCTTCTCGGTATCGTGCCGGTTCCATCGCGAAACATCGACGGGTCATAACTTCTTCGTTATAACTTGGATTTCGGCGTTCTTTATATCCCCGGAATCCTTGTTTCGACCACTACAACTTTATATAAAGATATCGGGCTTATCTCACACTTTAATTTTGACACTTATTTTTATCTTTTATTTATTAAATATTTATAAATACATAATAAGCATAAAAATTTACATAATTCACATAATACTCAAATATTTCATCTTTATTACTTCAAAAAGAGTTACAATAGTTGACCTAGACTATTACATTGTCTAAAAAGGCTTAGCCCTGAAACCCAGGCGTTACAATTCTCTCCCCCTTAGGATGATTCCTTCCCGGAATCATGCATCAGCAAACAGATGTGGATAGCAACTCATCATGTCATCCTTTGTTTGCCAAGTGAGATTCGGCCCATTCGAATGTTTCCATTGGACTAGCACCAAGTCGACCATCTTGCGTCGTAACTTCTTAGTCTTACGGTCAACAATTTCCTCAGGCTCTTCGATCAGCCTTTTATTCTCATCCGTCCTTAATTCTGAGATTGGAAGTATGTTGGGAACTTTTCCCATGAATTTCCTCAGATAACACACATGGAAGGTGTTATGAATACCATCGAGTTCTTCGGGTAATTCCAGCTTGTAAGCTTGGTTCCCAATCTTCTGAAGAACTTTAAACGGTCCAATAAACCTCGAACTCAACTTCCCTCGTTTCCCAAATCGTATAAGTCCCTTCCACAGTGAGACTTTTAGCAAAACCGAATCCCCAACTTCAAAAGTCATTGGTCGTGTTTTCTTGTCAGCATAGCTCTTTTGACGATCCTGAGCAGCTAACGTCCTTTCCCTAATCACTTTCAACTTCTCAGCAGTCTCACGGACTATCTTGGGGCCCATAAACTGCTTCTCTCCTGCTTCAAGCCAACAAGACGGCGTACGACACTTCTGTCCATACAAGGCTTGATAAGGTGCCATCTTGATGCTCGAGTGAAAACTGTTGTTGTAGGAGAATTCTACCAGAGGTAAGTGCTCGTCCCAGTTCCCTTGGAACTCGAGGGTACATGCTCTCAGCATATCTTCCAGTGTCTGAATCGTTCTTTCACTCTGACCATCAGTCTGCGGATGGTAAGTCGTACTCAAACATAATTTCGTACCCAATTCCTCTTGTAGACTCCTCCAAAACCTCGATGTGAAACGACTATCTCAATCTGATACAATCGTAAGAGGAACACCGCGAAGTCTTACAATTTCCTTCACATATGCATTTGCGAGCTTTTCCATAGACCACCTCTCGTTGGCTGCTATGAAGTATGCACTCTTGGTGAAACGATCCATGACTACCCAAATCATGTCGTGTCCGTTCTTCGTCCTGGGCAGTTTGGTCACCAAATCCATGGTGATGTCTTCCCATTTACCCATGGGTACAGGTAAAGGTTCTAAACTCCCATACGGTTTCTGATGTTGTGCCTTAACCCTTGCACATGTCACACACTCGGCCACATACTTCGCAACATCGAGCTTCATCGTAGGCCACTAGCAGTATGGTTTTAGGTCCCTATACATTTTAGTGCTACCGGGATGAATTGAGTACATGGTCTTGTGTGCTTCTTCCATCAGAAGGTCTCTTATTCCTCCTGTCTTAGGTACCCAAATCCGATCTTGGAATACCTTCAGTCCTCGACTGTTTGTTCCGAATACTAATGTTTTGCCCAAATGTTCTTCCTTTCGGTCATTCTTCTCTAAAGCTTCTTCTTGAGCCTTCCGGATACTTTCCACAATCGTCGAGACGACTTCAATTCTCAACGCCCTTGGCCTTTTCCTTTCAAGGTTGACTTTCCGACTGAGAGCATCAGCAACAACATTTGCATTACCGGGGTGGTAAAATATCTCACAGTCGTAGTCTTTGAGTAGCTTTAGCCAACGTCGTTGCCTCATGTTCAACTCCTTCTGATTAAAGAGATACTGGAGACTCTTGTGATTAGTGAACAACTTGCTCTTCGTGTTGTAGAGGTAATGCCTCCATATATTTAGAGCGAAAACTACTATTGCCAACTCCAAATTATGAGTGGGGTAGTTCTTTTCATGCTCCTTCAATTGTCGAGATGCGTATGCTATCACCTTTTCTCCTTGGGTCAGAACACAACCCAACCCGACTCCAGATGTGTCACTGTAAACTGCGAAGTCTTCAACTCCATCAGGTAGAGAAAGTATCGGTGCTTCACATAACCTCTTCTTTAGCTTCTCGAATGCCTCATCGTGTTTCTCACTCCACGTATACGTAGCTCCTTTATGGTTCAAAGTTGTTAATGGAGTAGCTATCGAAGAAAATCCTTGGATAAATCGTCGATAATATCTGGCTAATCCTAGAAAGCTTCGAATATCCATGGGACTTTTCGGACGTTCCTACTTCATTACAGCTTCGATTTTTGCTGGATCAACCATTATCCCTTCCTGGTTAACCACGTGACCCAAGAACTGGACTTCTCGTATCCAGAAGTCGCATTTGGAGAACTTAGCGTAAAGCTTCTCCTTCTTCAATACTTCCAACACTTCTCGTAGATGCTTGCCATGCTCCTCCTGGCTTTTCGAGTAGATGAGAATGTCGTCGATGAACACTATCACTAATTTATCGAGGAATGGTTTACAAACCTTGTTCATCAAATCCATAAATGCTGCAGGAGCATTGGTTAGTCCAAATAACATAACCAAGAACTCGTAGTGTCCATATCGAGTTCTGAATGCAGTCTTCTCAATATCCTGCTCTCTCACCTTCAGCTGATGATATCCTGACCTAAGATCGATCTTTAAGAAGTAGCTCGAACCTTGCAGCTGATCGAATAGGTCATCAATCATCGACAATGGATACTTGTTCTTCACCATTGCTTTATTCAGCTCTCGGTAGTCTATGCACATCCTCATGCTTCCTTCCTTCTTCTTCACGAATAACACCGGAGCTCACCAGGGTGATGAACTAGGTCGAATGAAACCGTTGTCCAAAAGCTCCTGAAGTTGCATCATAAGCTCCTTCATCTCCGTCGGTGCTAATCAGTATGGTGCTTTTGCTATCGGTGTCGTTCCTGGTAACAAGTCTATACGAAACTCCACTTGCCTATCAGGTGGTAATCCGGGAAGATCTTCGGGAAAGACTTCCGGATAATCACATACAACTGGTATATTCTGCACCTCTTTCTTTTCTTTCTTAGCATCGATTACGAATGCCAAGTATGATGCACATCCTTTGGACAAACATTTTCTGGCTTTCATCAGGCAGATGATTCCAGAATTCTCTCTGTGTTTGTCCTTGTACACCATAAATGGTTCTTTTCCAGGGGGTTTACCCTTACTATCTTCTTTCGGCATTGAATCTCAGCATCATTGGCGCTAAGCCAATCCTTACCGAAAACGATGTCGAAACCGTTTAACTCTATGGGTAATATCTCTTCGTGGAATTCGTTTTCGTTTAGGTCGATGACTACGTTCTTAATACGATTACTAACAGGTACGAACTTGCCACTGGCAACTTCTACAATCAGGGCATTATCAAGTTTTTCTACAGGCAATGCTAATTTCCCACCAAATTTAAGCAACACAAAAGAGTAGTTGGCTCCATAATCAAATAGTATATTTGTAGGCAAACCATTTACAAGAAAGGCACCTGAAGCGATGTTTGCTGCCTCCTTCGGAGCCTCGAGCGTCATCTGGAAGG
This sequence comes from Lactuca sativa, assembly GCF_002870075.4. Lineage (NCBI taxonomy): Eukaryota > Viridiplantae > Streptophyta > Magnoliopsida > Asterales > Asteraceae > Lactuca > Lactuca sativa. The sequence goes on along the minus strand of NC_056624.2, from coordinate 130,800,837 downwards.
CTCTCACCTTCGGCTTCAGTGGAATGTTGGGCCTTCCCGCATCTTTCTTCTTTGGGCAATCCTTAGCAATATGCCCTTCTTCACGGAACTCGTAACACACCCTCTTGTTGATGGTGCACTCATTGGCATAGTGCCCCGTTTTCCCACACTTGTAGTAGGTTACTTCCTCGCTACATTTTCCCGAGTGCTTCTTCTTGCACTTCTCGCACCATTTCAATTCATTTCCTCCTCCCCCGAGCTTCTTTGAACCGAACTTGCTCTTTTTTTTTGTTGGGTTTAGCAGACCCATCAAATTTCCTCTTCTCGCCAACCTCAACTTTACTGGTAGCTCTTCCCTTAATTATATCCTCCACAGACTTGGCAGCCCAGATAACTGCCTCCAGAGTAGGTGCCTAACGCACTGGCACTACATACTCCCATGGGAGTCCCTTAGCGTACTTGTCGATCTTTGTCAGCTCATCCGGAACAAGACGCAAGAAAAACTCCATCTTTTCTGTGAAGTTGTTCGTGTATTCATCGATTGACATGCTCCCCTTCTTCAGGGTTAGAAGCTCGTTCTCTAGCTCGTTGGGGCTTAAAGTCTTCCCCAAGGTATTCCACCAACGTACAACGCCTCCTCAAAACTAACGCACTGCAAATGTGGTCTGTAGTTTTCCTCTGCAACCGCACGTCATGAAGGCTAACTCCATCTCCGAGATCCAATTCATGACCCCGATCGGATCTTCCTTTCCCGTGAAAGTCGATGGCTTGCAAGTCAGAAAATCCTTGTACTTGCATCCATTTCTCTCGACTCCGTCATCTTGGTTGTTTTGTTGAACTATTGGTGGGTTGACTTGACCAACAGTTCGACTGTATTCTCCCTCCTCGTCTGCCCTTCGTTCAACTCGGGCTTTTCGATCTGAATAGTCGCTTCCTCTCGATTTTGCTGGAGCAAACGTCTGGTTTCCTCCATTTAACGATCCAACATCGCCTGGATCTTGGCTTCCACTCCGGCCATTGTTATTGGCTCAGCAGCGGCTTCCACAACTTGTATTTGCTCAATCACTGGGGGTTGGTTTTTGTTCCCATTTGCATTCACGCTTCCAGTACGGGTCCTTGCCATCTTGATCTATACACCGAATAAGGTGAATTTAGATCTTTATTTAGGACTGATGTTCAAATCATCCTTATCTCTCCGAAACGTTTACATGCTAGTTCTAATATCGTAGTCGTACGTTTAGAATCCTAAACACATAAGGTTTCCAGATCAGGTCGGCAACAGACCATAGATCTGAACAAATAATAGCATGTCAGGCACAAGGCATTTAGCACATAAAAGCATTTTAGGCATAATTCCTAATATAAGCTAGTGCTCACACTTCACAATCATCGCTCAACATTCTAAGTTTAAGTCTAGAAATCCTACAAATTCCTAGTTCTCTTAAACTAATGCTCTGATAGCAACTGTGACATCCCCATTTTCACGGCCAGAAAAGATCGATTTTGTTTATGTTTTGTTTAAAAATCAGAGTAATATTTTAAATAAAAGTGTTGCGGAATTTGTCCCAAAACAAAATATGATAAAGATTTATCAAAAGCATTTCCATAGAAATGTATTTCATTAAAAAGACTCGGGATGTCATGTTCGATACAGATCATAAGCATAAACAATACAGCATAGGCCTTACTACATTATTCCGTATTTACAGGCCTAAAATCCATTAATCTCTCATCCCAAGACATCACATCTATGCTCATGCGCCACTACCTGTAATACAAGAAACTGAGTGGGTCAGGCTTGGGAGCCTGGTGAGCACATAGGTTTTCAACCCACAATAAACAAGTTATTAGCTTTATCAACCCAAACAAACCCGATTACCTGTTCTAGTTATCCTCACTTTACGTCCCTAAAACATCTAACACAAGGGACCTAGTCTAAGGACTATCATCGGGATGGACACTACTGCTAAGGGGATTCCTCAGCAATAAATGTCCTTAAGGCAACCATGTGGGAGATGGAGTACACCTGGTGAGTACACAGTTCAAATAAACACCTACAGGTTGCGAGCTTGCTAGTTTTCCACTGGACTGTCTAGAATAATCCGTGATCGTCATCTATACTCCGCTGGATGACTGGATCATCAATAACATCTATAAGGAGGCCTCTCATTATTTCATTTTATCACACAGCAACTAATACAGTTTAAATCATTCAAAATATGTATAAAAATGTTCATCCAGCATAGATAGCAAGTATTCAGGTAATATTCACACATAACACGTAATTTATATAAAATACTTCATATCTATGTGTAAGCTGAAAGTAAATATGCACTCACCTGAAAGGTGGTGACTCAGCACTCGGACAGTGCTTCGATACTATCAAAACAATTTTACTTCGATAAAACCTAGTACCAATACCACTAGGGTTTAGTCTAATGATAACTGCGACTAATTAATAGTCTAGCTATTATTATTATTATATAAGCGTTAAAGAACACTCAATATAAATCATAATGATACCCCAAATAATTATTTTAAAGACCTAATAACATTACTATAATTATTTGAAAACTATATTAAAAATTGTGTAAGCGTAGCTCACTTATAGCTGATTTTAAAGAAAACTGTGACTTTATTTGGAGCAGCGTTTCGAAACCGAAAGACCCTTTTTCTCGGGACTCCAGGAGCCTCGGGGCTTCCTTAGGGTGCTAGGGGTTCACCTAGACTTTAGGGGACTCAAAAGGGGCTAGAGAGAGAAAGTTCTTAGAGAGAGAGAGAGTGAGTTTTGGTGCAAGAAAAATGGTTGCCCTCGCTGCCTTTTTATAGCATGCGAGGCCTCGGTACGTTAGGCGTACCTCGGACCAACGCTGGGCGTAACACCTTGTTCGTACAGCCACTTGTCCGAGCCTCCTTGGTGCGACGTGGAACTTCCGAAGCCAAGCGATTCCGCGCGCGGGCTGTTCTCTTCTTGTACGCGCAGCGTAGCGAGCCAGCTGTCACCCATCCGAAGTCAGTCGTGGGCAACAAGGAACGGCCTAGATCATGCCACGGCATCATTTTTGCATCAGATTTCGCAAATTTCATTATTGACTTCTAAAAATCATAACTTTCTCATACGAGCTCCATTTTCGACGTTCTTTATATCCACGCAAAGGGTGGAACGTACTCTACAACTTTCGTTTAGAATCTGTTGGCTAATTTTGAATCGATTTTAAATTTTTTATTATTAACAGGCCGGGACAGGATTGGTCCGTTAAATCCTCATAACTTCTTCATCTGATGTCCGTTTCCGACCATCTTTTTTTCGTTACGCTACTCTTAACGAGATCTTCGATTCTCGTTCAAGTCGTGTCAGCTAAAACCGCTCAATCTAATATTCGAATTTCGGGCTGTACACTGCTAATCCGAAACTTCGAAAAATCATAACTTCTTCATACGAAGTCAGATTTGGGTGTTCTTTTTAGCGATGTTCTTAGTTTAATGTATTCTACGACTTTCTTTTAGATCGCTAAGGCTAAATCTCACTCTATCGTAAATTCGCTATTTACGCTTCCCGGTATCGTGTCGGTTCCGTCGCGAAACATCGACGGGTCATAACTTATTCGTTGTAACTCGGATTTCGGCGTTCTTTGTATCCGCGGAATCCTTGTTTCGACCACTACAACATTATATAAAGAGATAGGGCTTATCTCACACTTTAATTGTGACGCTTATTTTTATCTTTTATTTATTAAATATTTATAAATACATAATAAGCATAAAAATTCACATAATTCACGTAATACTCAAATATTTCATCTTTATTACTTCAAAAAGAGTTACAATAGTTGACCTAGACTATTACATTGTCTAAAAATTCCTAGCCCTGAAACCCGGGCGTTACAGATGAGTTGACTAAACATGGTTGATTTCATAGTTAGGATTTAGTTATTTGGTTATTTCTTGACTTTTGCTTATTAAAGAACCTCAAATACTTTTGATAACAGATTTTTATCTGCCTATTGTTGAATTTCATTAGGTTAGAATGACTATTTTTCTTAATTGAATTGGAATCTTATGATCTTGTGATTTGCAAAACTGTAGGACTAGAGTTTTGATTAAAACCTAGGGTTAAGTAGAAAAGTGGGTAAAATAGTAGAGGAGCCAATATATGACGATAAATCATATAAAAAATTGAATCAATAAATTTAATTGGTCAATTAATTATAAGTTTAAGCAACTCGAACCGAACACTACTGAACTTGTAAGTTTGTCCGCTTGATCACCGAATAAATAATCTAGTTTGCTAAAGGATTAAATTGGTGAATACCAATTTGGTCATCTTATGAATCGGTAGCCAAAGAAACTAAATCCATTGCACTTCTATGAAACAACCATAATAACAACAAATCTAAAGCTGAACGAAAGTCTCTTTCTCACCTTGGTAATTCATACTTGTTACTTGCTTAGTTTTACTGCTAGTTTTATTAAGTGAATTTTCAAGTTACTTTAGTAAATCAAGTATCTAGTATTGCAAAACTAGGAAAACAACCCCTCTTTTAATTTAATTATTAATTAGTCAATAGTAAAATAAAGCAATCTAAACACCATTCCCTTGTGTTCGACACTCACTCTTACCATTGTTATACTATTACACGATTAGGTACACTGCCTAGTGTGTTTAATATTCTAGTAAAGTAAATTACTATTATAAATTAACTTGAATAAAATATAAGCATATTAAATTACACATCAACCTTCATCACATTAAACCGTTTGTCTTGCCATCAAACACATATTCCTTCCAGTTACCATGGCATCATCATCCCCGGATGACCAATATCCTTCAACATCTCTCGAGACTGTTGTCACAAAGGCTTTTTCGCTTTCAGTCATCTCTTGAGCTTTTTGGATGTAGTAGGCTGAATCCTTGACTTTTGGTTTTTGCGGAACATCAGCCAGATAATATTTAGCAAAATGGTTTGTATTTCCATACTTATGACACACAATTTTTGGTTTGTCCGATTTGGAACTTTGAAAAGGTTCCGGAGTAGCGTTTGTCTTAGAAAGGTTTGGTTTGTGTGCTGGAGGATTTTCCGAAGATGGTTTAGGTTCCGGAGCTGAGTATGGTTGAGGATTATTGTGGTGAGGAGCATGAAATCGGTTTTGATATGGTTTAAAAGAGGGATTAAGAGGATGTTTGTATTTCATTAAGAGGAATGCAAACTCCTGTTGGAAACGGAGTTCAAAGTCCATAGCTTCTGAATCATCAACAGGATAAATTTGTGTGGGTAAGATGGGTGCGGATGATTGAATTGATGGAATAATGGGTTTAAAAGGATCTGAAGTAGACAAGTTTGGAATGGTTAGTTCGAAAGAGCTAACAGGGCAAGAGGACCTCCGGAGAGTTCCCATATGGTTTGAGCAACATTAGATTCGTGTCCTTGAAGCTCATCAAAAAGTTGACAGAGTTTCTATTTTTCAAGGAACCATTGCTTTGGAGACAAGATTTTACATTTTCCCATCCTTTGCCGAGACTATTTATGAATTTAAGATTGTACTCCAAAGGAGTTCGGACAATCCCATGAGCAGTCATGTTTTTGACCACGATTCGGTAACGATTGGAGGCAGAGGCCACTGATTCATCGGGAGTGGTAGTGAAGGTATCGAAGTCATTGATAAGTGAGGTGAGGCACTTGTATTTCATATTTTCCAAACCTTCATTCAGGATCTGAAGAGTGTCCCAAATTTCTTTGGCTGATTTACACAGTTTGATGTGCTCAAAGAGTGAAGGAGAAACACCAAACACCATTTCTGAGAAGGGAACTTGGTCAACATGCAGCTTCTCAATATCATATGCAGTTAGAGGAGCTAGACGAGTTTCATCTTGACCTATAAGCTGAGCAGCAGCATCTCTCACAACTATTCTCACAGGAACATAAGGACCTTCTTTGACGGATCTCCAGATTTCTTCACCTTTATATTTGGCTAGTAAAAATCTTTCCATTCTAACTTTCCAGTGATCATATTCTTCCACAGCTAGCAATGAGGCACGTGTAGGGCCACCCACACTATTTGTGATTTGCATTGAAATCATTTGCTGAGGATTAGAAGTAGCCATTGAAGTTAAGATATCTTCAAGCTGAAGTGGTATATAGAAGAAATTTTATCCTTATCACAGAAATGGTTGAAATACCAAGGTAATCTCAAACCAATTATAATCTAATCTTATGGATTCAAAGGACAACCACTCAAGCTCTGATACCAATTGAGAGAACAAAACACATCTAATGCGCAGGGACAAGGTTTGAAAACTCAAACCTTGAGTGAATGCTTAAGATCAATGTCTGCTTACTAATAAATGTTCAAGTCAAGGCTGGAAAGACCAGTCAAGTCTTAGATAATATATTCAACAAATGATCAAGTCATAAATGATCAAGGTAAAGTTAATAAATGAAGAACAAGAAGAATTTTTGAAAGAAGTCTTGAATAACAGAGTAAATGCCAAACGTTAAGTAAAAGATTCCTATTTGACTTTGCACTGAAAGCTCCTATAAATAGGACTGAAGGTTGTAGTGAATTAACTACAAAGCTCACATAGGACTAGACAATAGAGATGTTTCTGACATTCTAATTGTTTAATATAACAATAGACTAAGTCCTATGAAATGTTACATCAATACAAAGATAAACTTAATAAATGCACAAAGACAAAATATTGTGACTCCGAATCAGCATTCATTCCGGACATGAGAGTCATTCTGGAATGCCTTCAACTTCGCATCTTCTTCTCTACTTGGTCTGGACAGATTTCGGACCACTCTTCACCATTGAATCCGGACAATACATTTCGGAACACTAGGATTTCCGACTTCAGACTTAGGATTGGTAGAGGATCACTTTTAGGTTCGAACAGGGCTAATGATCCATGGTTTATTGAATTGGGCTAAAACCCATAGGGTTCTCCATGGATAGTCCATAGAGGTTAAAACCCATGGATCATGGAGGAAATGAAAAGCCATGTCAATTAAGGTTTACATGTGTAACCCTACTTGTGACACAACTATAAAAGGACCCCATGGCTAGCAAAATTGGCACTAAGTGTAGAACGATAGGGCTAACCAATTTTGAGTGTGTGTTAACTTCTCTCAAAGTTATTCCAAGAGTTGTGGTGTTGTGTGATACATTTGAGGCATCACATTTGGGGTGCTAGGCTCACAAAGTTCTCAAGGAATCCAAGCAACAAGAAAGGTATGTTCTTCTACTAGCTTTTATGTTTCATGTTCCCCATGTCATGCTAGTTAGGTTAAGAACCTTGGAAAATCAAATTTGCATGTATCTTTGTAAAACATAGATCCAAGGTTTCTAGGGTTGCATGTACACCTTAAGAGTGTTAGAATGCTCAAAACCCGTTAGTTGGGGCGAGGTTACATTCCTAGCCACATTAAAAGAAGAAGTCGATTTGTCGAAGATGGAAGTACTGAACGAAATCAAGAAGGTACCTGAGGAATTTAAAGAGGTAATTCCACCAGAACAACCCAATAAATTACCACCACGAAGAGAGGTAGATCATGAGATAGAATTGGAACCAGGAGCAAGGCCACCAGCATTGGGGCCTTAATGAATTGCACCGCCGGAATTAGAAGAGCTAAGAAAACAATTGAAGGAGTTACTAGACGATGGATTCATCAAACCTTCCAAAGCTCCGTTTGGCACCCCAATATTGTTCCAAAGGAAACATGACGGTAGTCTAAGATTGTGTATCGACTATCAAGCCTTGAATAAGGTAACCGTGAAGAACAAGTACCCCATCCCCTTAGTAGCCGATCTCTTCGATCGACTCACAAATGCTCGCTGGTTCACAATGTTAGATCTACGTTAGGGGTATTGCCAAGTTTGCATAGCAGCAGGAGACGAGCCAAATACAACATGTATGACCAGGTATGGATCATTCGAGTTCTTGTCATGCCCTTTGGACTCACAAATTCACCGGCCATATTATACACCCTAATGAACAAAATCTTCCACCCGTTCTTGGATAAGTTCGTAGTAGTGTATCTGGACGACGTCGTTTTCTACTCAGAAACATTGGAGGAACACGTGGAACATCTAAGATTGTTTTTTCAGTCATTAAAGGAAAACCAGTTGTATGTGAAGATGGAGAAATGCTCTTTTTCCCAAACCAACGTCACATTCCTTGGGCTCAAGATTAAGGACGGGAAGATCTACATGCATGAAAGCAAAATAAAAGCAATTTTAGAGCCTAGGCTTGTTTTCTTGATACTTGATGCAAATTGTTGAAAAACCTCAAGATTTCTGCATTCTACTGAGTGAACTCGCCGAGTCCATGGGGGGCTCGACGAGTCAATGTGCTATTTCATCCTACTCGTCGAGTAGATTCATGCACTCGACGAGTAGGAGGCCTAGAGTGCAGATTCTCGAGTTTTGCTGTTGGAAATGGACTAGAAACATTAACCTAAATTGTTTTGGTCTTATAAAACTTGTTTTATATGGTGTAATGGTTATGCTAATCCATTTACAATGGCTATTATCAAAATTTCATGTTTTGTATGTGTTATTTATGATTCTTGAAACTGTTGATATGAATGTTGATACACTGTTGGGGTCAGAAATGGCATCGACCAAGTCCTCGCATGATGGCCTGGAGTGCCGCAATTGAATGTCTGGTCCTGGAGGGTTGAATGCACTATATGGGTAAGGTTGTGCCTTTTCTAACACCAATTGGTTTTAGATCAACCGGTAGCGCTGATGCTTAACAAGTGGTACCAGAGCCAGTGACGAGTGTTCTATTCTCTCAGGGAGCAATTTCTGAGGGGGGGGGGGGATTGTTGGGGGTCAGAAACAGCATCGGCCAAGTCCTTGCATGATGGCCTAGCGTGCCGCAATTGAATGCCTGGTCCTGGAGGGCTGAATGCGCTATATGGGTAAGGTTGTGCCCTTTCTAACACCAATTGGTTTTAGATCAACCGGTAGCACTGATGTTCAACATACACTTATGAGTTTAGAAGATCATAGGAAATATTTGCAAATAGTTTGTTAGTTTAATTCTTGATCTTGATGTGTTTTAATGGAATCCATAATTTGTCCTCAGGTTATGGATTACCAAAAGTCATTCTTTTTAAGTCCATTAAAGAAACACATAAGTTACATAAAATGAAGAGTCTTTCATTTTAATAAACCATTAACTCACAAGTTATGAAGGTGAAAAGTTTTGAAAGTTATAAAACTTGCCCTCAAGTTTTGCAACATGTAAAGTCACTTTAAAGACTTTATTTCCAACCCCTAGAATTTTAAAAGTTAAAAATCAACCCTTATACTTTATAATGTTATAAGTTAATATATACATATATATATATATATATATATATATATGTGTGTGTGTGTGTGTATAAGAACAAGTCGTGTTACCATTAGTAGGCCTCATTCACGAAGCCAGTTTATAAGGGGGTATAAGGTTGATGCCTATAAAATGGCAGTTAATGGGTGTCCACTCTTACCCACCACTTCCTTGACTGGTGGAGGGTTGTTAACAGAATGGGTAGGACAATGACTTTAATTCTCATTAAAATTAATGAATATTATAAAGTACCTAAATGTTTTATTAAATTCCTAATCTTAGTTACTTTAGTAAAATGTGAATTTGGTGCTAACCCATGAAATTCCAATTTGCACCTTGCTTAAGTCGTTAGAGGAGAGTGTGTGATTAACCGGCACACTAACTTGGATTTAACAAGGTAGCCAAAGGGTGGCTTAAGGTTTGTCATAGATCGGTGGAGCACATGTGGTTAACCGGCACATCGGTTAGGTGATAAACATTAAGAGCACCAAGTAATTTGCATGGTTATTCACACCTTGTTCTGTGATCCTCGGTATCCCAGTCACAAAACTTGAAGGGCACATTCGAGATTGAAACATGTCATTGAAAATTTAAATGAATCTCAAAAGAATCTAGGAGTTTCAAAACCAACTCAAACCTAATTATACATTTCGTTTTTCATAGTGGAAATTGGTGAATCGTCATTCACCTACCTTCAAATATTTTATAGCTTGGATTATGGCATCCCTCTTCTAAGTTATAAAATATTGTGTGGGGTCCTAGCCTTAATATTACATTTGGGTTTCTTATATGGACTATCTTTATATCTAATCTAAACTTGTCCTTCTTCCTTTTCAGATGTCTTCTAGGAATGTTGCTTCTGGCTTAAACCCTACCGGCTCCTTCTTTCTCATGAACCTTTGGGGGAGAGTCATCTTCGATGGATCCAACTTCAATGATTGGATTAGGAACATCGGGATGGTCATGCGCTATGAGGACAAGGAATATGTCCTCGACAAGGAGCTTAAGGATCTTGATGAGTCGTCTGCTACTCCAGAGGAGACCGCTGAATTCCAGGCACATGAGAGAGATGCCACTAAGGTGGCATGTGTCATGTTGGCCACAATTACTGTGACAACGCGAAATTTCCATTCTGAACAAACCATATCAAGCCAATAGAAGTAGAGCAGTTACAGTGAAAATTCAGACTTCGAGTATAAGTTTGGCAGTTTTCAGGATTTTACACTTAAGGAGATATTAGGAGAGTGGATGCACTAGGGTTTTGTGCAACACTAAAATTCCAATACTCTAGGACATTAGAGTTCATTCCGAGAATAGAAATATTTTCTGCCAAAAATCCCAGGACTATAAATAGAATTCTGAACCAAATTGGTTCATTAGTTGAATTCCAATTAGAGAAAAGCCAAATTCTCTCTCACGGATCTTTGGGTTTTTATCCCAAATTGTGAGTACCTCTTTCTAGTAGTGTTAGAAAGCTTTAAATGTATTCATAACATAGATTACATAGCTAAATCATCCGATTTAGGAGTTTACTCCCCAAGGTGTTCTTGGGCGGTAAACTCCCGAAACCAAGCCTAGATTGTCCCCCGTGATTAGTAACTACCTTGGACATGTATAGGAGTGTGTTAGGGACAAGAAATCATCCAAAAACCACTCAAGTTAGGATTTCACGGCCCAATAATAGCTTAGGCCGTAAACTCCCTTGTAACTTGCTAAAATGGTGCTTTTAAGGCACCTAAGGCTTGGACTTTAGTTTAGACAAATACCCTAAAGTGATTAGAACCTAGAAAACACATGGAAACACAAGTTTTGAAGAGTTTACGGCCAAGAGTAGTTCTTGGGCCGTAAACTCCTATAAAGGGGTCAAAGGACACCCTAACACCTTCCTTAAGCCAAGAGACCAATTTGGGCATGTACCTAAATGAGTTATGGACTAGCTAAAACACTTAGAACACTAAGAGTGAGGGAGTTTACGGCCCAAAAGGTTCTAGGGCCGTAAACTCCATAAAATGGTGCCAATTGTGCCATAAACTCTTGTAAAGCCAAGTACCAAAGCCTAGTTTAGTTCCTAGTTAATTTAGAGACTTGAAAACACCATAAAACCCTCCCAAGGGAGTTTACGGCCGTAAACTCCAAGGGAATATGGTCTATGGGCCGTAAACTCCCCAAAGGAGTTAATATGGTACCCAAACACTTGTTTAGCCTTGAAACAATTCCCCTCTAGAGTTGTAGTAATTCTAAGCTTCAATTAGGGACCCTAAGGAGAGTTTACAGCCAGGAGTTTACTCCCCTGGGCCGTAAACTCCAAAACATATGGTCATTTGACCATAAACTCCAAATAGGGGCATTGCACTCCTTTGTTGCAACCCATTAGCCTCCAAGCACTTAACCAAAAGTGTTTTCCTTGCACTTAAATGTTTATACTTGTATAATTGGTGTTTTAATCACTAATTATTTATATACATATGTTTTCATATGTAATTAGGATCATTTTGTGTGTCTAAGTCTTCACTTGACACCAAGCACTTGCCCGATCCTTCCATACGATAACAGTCCGTTCAATTCCAGTCACTTACTGCAGGTGAGTTCATACCCCTTAACTAATGTTTTAAACTACTTTTAAATGTTTTATGGGGGGATACAAGTAGAATCATGCTAGTTATTATATCAATCACATGCGATTAATAAGTAGAATTACGCTAGTTATTATATCAATCACATGTGATTATTATACAGCATTCAAAAGATTTGACTACTCATTAGCCGTTTTACCAAACGGTTTCCTTCAAATGATTTTTATAAACATTTTATATGTTTTAAACTACTTATTACACTGTACATCTTATTCTGTACATTACCTTTCAAACTTATTTACAACTGTGTTTCAAACAAATGCTTCCTTATACTTAAACTGTTTTATCAAACTTATGCCTTTAAATTGTTTTATAGGTTGACATCAAGTCGATCTTTTCTTAAAATAATAATTATGTTTCAAATGTTTTACAAAACTTATTTATGCTTTTATATTATTATAAATTGCATGCCTCTATATGTATAGTTATATAAGAAATGATTAAAAGACTTAGGAAGGCTATCCACTCTATTTCCTTTTCGCGCTTGAGATGTGGTCTGGTGGGATATCGGGTACTCGTCCGAAGGTCGTTTAAATATTAGTTATATATCATGTGTACATATTTAGTCATAAAAGGTCATTCCAGTTCATCCCATGCCCTTGGGTAGCAAGGGTATACATCCATGACCATACATACCAGATAGATTACTAGTAAACTACCATATGGGTAGTTTAGGAAGATACTAGAACCATTACTAGAATGCGATATCATACAATGAGTCAGTTCATTCATGAGTCAATACTTTCTAGAACATTACATTACATTACATATACAACTATACTAGGAAGAGAACATATACAACGATACTAGAACGATTACATTACTCTACTTGCTAGGTAGAGAGCACGTACATTACAGCTAGAACAATACATTACATTAAATATACAACTATACTAGGAAGAGAACATATACAACGATACTAGAACGATTACATTACTATACTTGCTAGGTAGAGAGCACGTACATTACAGCTAGAACAGTTCATTACATTACATATACAAGAATACGTTAATTGTTGTGATTTAAATCGGAGCATGACTTAAATGACATGGCCCGAGTTGTAGCCAGAGTCTCTTGAAGGGAGATCGTGAGTTTGCGTATAGATTCTATAATGGATTGACTATCCTACACCTTGCTGCTAGCTACAGCGGGACCTGCAGGTCTGCGGGTGCCAAACGTCATACCTTATTTTCGACTAAACATTGTCGTTGTAACCAGTCTATAGTATGAGTTTGTGTATAGATCTATACTGGATTGACTATCCTACACCTCGTTGCTAGCTACAGTAGGATCTGCAGGTCTGCGGGTGTCAAACGTCATTCCTTATTACGACCATTCTTATGTCGTTGTTACCAGTCGATAGTATGGTACAATTTATCACATAATGCCTTAATATAAATACGATTTAAGGTAGTTAGTACGGCACTAGTTCTAATAGCACTACACCATAGTACTATTTCTTTTTCCCATTACATTCACCTCGTGAACATTCACACGATGCACGGAAATGTAGAAACTATATTTTTCGGATAATGATAGTTATACTAGGGAACATACATACTCTTACAAAAGACATACATTCAGAACAGTTAGGTCTTGGTAGAAGACACCTTCATATACTAGTAGGAATCATAGGGATTCTAGGGTTTTTCAAACACTTACAATTCATATACACTTTCAATACTTACAATACATAGACTTACAAATTCTTACATACAAATACTTACATACAAATTAAGACACTAAATACTTATGATCTCACCAGCTTCAAAGCTGATACTCGCTTTCAAAATTACTTGTATCCTCAGGTCATCATAGACAGCTACCGATGCAAGGAGAAAGGAAGATGGAGCTTGTTCAAGAGTTATCTTTCATTATGATTTATGCTTTAGTGTTTATCAAAATTTGACAGAACACATTTGTATAATAATTACATTATTAATGCAATGGATGATGTTGTTGCTTGTTTACTACTTTACATTGTTGTTGATATTATACATGACGTCCTCCGCCCCAGAACGTTTCCGCCGTTATTGGTTTTGGGGTGTGACAGATTGATATCAGAGCATTGTTTATAGTGAATTAAGTATATCAACCCATAAAAGATATACTAACTATAAATACATAAGGGATTAAAAATACTCTGACCAAGATTTTATACTTTAAATAGTAAAATATTTAAGTAAGTATACGTGCTGCATTCATACTAAAATTAGTGTCACTAGGACAGTACAAAAGAATTACGATTGTTGGGCAACACAAGCGGGCTTAGAGACATATGGTCAAAACTGGGAAGATATAGCTTGATCACCTATATTATCCGAGGATTGACTAGCATGTGCCTAAGTTTAAGTGTGTGGTTGCAACAATGCTAAAATCTTACCAACCCTACCACAATGAGAACAATAGAACATAACATTAAAATTTAAAATACTATAGGAGTATTTGGTGTTACTATAAGTACATTATAATTGAGAACTAAAACGGGATCTTCATTACTAAGTTGATAGTTGCTAAGTGGATACACTAAGGCTATATGTAATTAGGATGTTATAGACTTAGAATCTGTGATAATTTTGCCTTACCCCTATTCTGTGTGAATTTGGAATTAAGGTCACTTATTCGAAGGTCTATCCTGTTTAGATTACACATAGCTGGTATGCACTTCACAAATAGCGATGTAACTAATGAAGGTTTTCTAAATTATCTAGATAGTTCGTCTGATAATTATTCTCTTACCCTAAATTCTCGCATAGAAAACATAGTTGGACTCCATCCCCTCGGCAACCAGTATCTTCCGAACGAAGTCATAGCTGGTTGGTTTGGAGAAGAACCAGAGAATGATCATCCTATCCCCTTGAATGATCACCACGATGAAGACTTTTCGTATGATGCTAACTCCGAAACAGAGGTTGAGAACCTACCCCGAGCAGCTCCTTTTCCAAATTCCTAACCCTCGTCCGGCTTTTCATGGCCCGACCCCCTGAGTGAGTGGAATGCTTGGAAACATGGAGCCAAGGACAAGATCAGTCTATGCTATTTGATGGCGACCGAAGCTTTTACGACTTGAGCAATGGGGGGCTCAGCAGATTGAGTCTTGCCAAATCTTGGTCCACAGAGCGACCCGAAATGAGATTCAAGGCAGGACAGCCCTACATCAGATTACAGAAATAGTCGCCTATGCTAGAATGCATACCCTCCACACCATTCATCTAGAAGATGCTCACGAGAGATCAGAGAGAAACCATGAAACCCTGCTGCAAGCACTGGCTGAATCATGAGCCGAAGTCATAGAACTCCGAGTACGCCAGATGGTGTGCGAAAGACACCTACTTGACATGGAACGTCAATTGGCTGAACTAAGAGTTCACCAGAGGGATGACCGTCGCCAGTAGTAGACGCTTTACTTTATTTCCTTATAAAGAGGAATCGTATTTCTCTGTCTATGCCTGATGTGGCATTTTCTATGAAATTATCTTGTACCGTAAGTACTTTAGTTAGGTCTTTATGCTATCAGGAACTATCTTCTGTGGATATGATGTAAGACCTTTACAAGGTCATTTTCTAGAATCTTTACATCGTGAATATCAAAGGTATTGACAGCCGGCTAACTTCTGTGTCATTCTTCATTCAAGTACCCTTATCATTCTTTCATTAGAGTCTATCTGAATCATGCTTTGGTCAAGTCATTGGACTATAGCAAGTTAGATCCGGAGACATTTCCAAGTCTCTTTCAGTGGTTGGATCTTGTTATTCACCAACCCACGATACCTTGGCTTGCACAACAAACGTTTTGAGACCATTCTATGAACTTACTTCTACTCATTACTAGGACTGCATCATAGGGATGTAGGTCAAACCTTCGCGAACATACTTCCATTCCGTACTAGGACTGCATCGCTCACAAAATCCTAATCTTTCGTGTTACAGAATCATGTCGTCCTCAGGAAACGATCAGCCGAGCAACGAAACCCCCATCCTCCATATCGACACCGCTACCTTTCAAACAACAGTTACAGCTGCCGTGGTGGCTGCCGTAACCGCAGTCCTTGAGCACCGTAGCGCTAACAGCATAGTCAATGCTGCTGATGGGAATGAAGTTTCCAATCGTGGTATTCATCCAGGAGGTCATCAAACAGTAACAGCGACAGGCTCGCAAAGCCGAAAAGCAGAGAACAAGAAACGAAAGCGTCAAGCCCAGAAAGAACGCAAGAAATTCCAAAGGCTGGCTATGCAACAACAGCAAGTGGAAACCCCTGTCGCTCCCGTACCAAGCAGACCATACAAAGGAACACTCCCGAAGTGCGACCGATGCAACTACCACCACGAGGGAATGTGCCAATTCTTGCAATGCGATAATTGCAACAAGATAGGGCACATTGCTCGTTTCTGTAGAACTACCTCCACCACTGGGGCAAGCCTAGTTTGCTTTAATTGTGGTGAGTTTAGGCATTATAAGAGGGATTGCCCGAAGAAGCAAATCAAGGAAAGAACCCGCATCCCCATAAATCCCACTCGACACTTCACTTCTACCACCAATGTTGGTGCTGTCCAGATATGTCACGAATGCGGTGAAATTGGGCACTTCAAGAAAGATTGCCCGATAACAAAGAACTCGGGTGCTGATGGGAAGATTCTCAGGATCACAGATGCAGGAGAGCCTACTCCGGAAACCACATTAATGTAATTAAGGCGTTTCGTTGTAACAGACTTATAAACTATCTAGAACTAGTGCAACTAGAGTCTTACCTTTTGCGAGATCCTGTCTGTATAGGAGTTCTCGTGCTGCATATACTTGTCTTTTATAGTATATCTTATTCGCAGCAATAGTCTTGTGGTAAATCTAAAGTACTGTAACTCTGTTCATGGTTGCACGGTTGTGTTTTGTCTGTAATCGTCTTATGTTCGAATCTAATGTCTTTAAGTTTCAGTATGATTCCGACATTATCATACAACTCGATTAAATTTGATCCTCACGAAAACAGCTTTTTACGTACATCTCTTTCTTCTAGATCGCTTTTCCAGCGAAGCCGTCATATCAGAACACCGAAGTACTCATGCCAGGAGTACCACTTAGTTATTTTCTTTCCGAAGAAATCCCCGAAGTACCACTCGTGCAGTACGTCAAGTTTAATCCAAGGATTCATGCGATTGATCTATCACTAAGGAATGGTATACATAAGAGTGATATATAATCAAGCTTCTACAGGTTTAGAATTGATGATTCCACTTTAACTTCTTTTTCCCCGATGGGATGTGAGCTTAAAGAAGAATCAGTTATTCGACTACCTTTTCAACCTTAATTATATGCGACTCGTATACCCGAAATTGTGATTGTGAAACCATGTATGAATTCTAATATGAACTTCAGGACGGAGAACTGCTTAAGCCTACGAGTAATCACATCGTCATGTGAACAAACTTAGAACCCAGTACGACTCCCGTAAACAGATCGCCCTATAGTTTAAACACCTACGGAGATACAAGAATAGTCCAGACAACTTAACGAACTACACAGAAATAGAATTAGAGGACTAGGTTTCTCACCCTACAGAACCCCGGTCATATTCTCCCAGAGATCGACGGATTGCAACGTATGTGCCTCGGATATCGAGGACTCCGTCAAGATTTTCATAGAAACCGTTATCTCTGCCTCGCGTAGATGAAATGGTTGAGCAAACGCAAGGAATGAATTACTTTCAGGAATGGACCTGAGATCCGAATATCACCAGTCCGAGTGTTAGGGAAAGATGTCCGGAAGACTATCTCCTGAACTCGATGCGGACACTTCGAGTCCGTAGTGATACCCTTCGGATAGGACCAATACGCCCATAGTTTTCATGAGCTAAATGAATAGGGTGCGTTTTTCTTACTTGGATCAATTCGTCATTTCTCCATGTAATGACTTACTTATCTACCCTCGTAGTAAGAAGAAAACCCAGGGAAACATTTCCTACAAAGGAACTTTAGCGAAGTTCTCTAGACATGAGTTTTGAAATTGAAGAGTCAAATTTCTATGACACCCTGTTAGTAATGTGAGAAATTATGAGCACTCTTTCAATTTGTCAAAACCGATGAGCATTTATTGACACCAGAGACGCTGGCAGTCTTTCGCCGAATTCTAGGTCTTACCGACCTACCGCCTTAGTTCATTCAGAACTCCTCACAAGCTATAGAAACCCGTATGACTTTGACCCAGCAAGGGGTGGCCTTTGACTGGGAAGTTAAGCAAGAAGAGGAACCTTTGGAATTCCAAGTGAGTGACCAAGCTCTTTAGGTTAACTCACTCTGGGGATGGCTTAATACGCCTCGTATCGCGTGGAAAGCTAAATCCAATATAGTTAGTACCTCCAAGATTCTTGTCAGAATCGGTCCTGTGCCTCGCACAAACTAGACCTACTCCGCTAACTCAGTAACGTACATCCTACTCTTCGCGTCTCGATCGTGGAACCATACCTTTCCGTTAGGACTCTTGTAAGTCCACTCGTCGAGATCCTCGCCTTCATATTAGAACCGTAGTGACCCTGGACCGAGAGGTCAAGCGGACGAAGAAACGCCGTCGCCCGATAGTGAAGGTTCGTTGGGATTCCAACCGAGAACCTGATTTCACTTAAGTGCGCTAGAACCAATCGATTAGGAAGTTTCCTCCTCACGACTCGATCATTCGTGCGTACTTCCTTGACTAAATTCTAATTTCGGGACGAAATTCCCTTCAACAGGGAGATGATGTGACAACCCGAAATTTCCATTCTGAACAAACCATATCAAGCCAATAGAAGTAGAGCAGTTACAGTGAAAATTCAGACTTCAAGTATAAGTTTGGCAGTTTTCAGGATTTTACACTTAAGGAGATATTAGCAGAGTGGATGCACTAGGGTTTTGTGCAACACTAAAATTCCAATACTCTAGGAAATTAGATTTCATTCCGAGAATAGAAATATTTTCTACCAAAAATCCCAGGACTATAAATAAAATTCTGAACCAAATTGGTTCATTAGTTGAATTCCAATTAGAGAAAAGCCAAATTCTCTCTCACGGATCTTCGGGTTTTTAGCCCAAATTGTGAGTACCTCTTTCTAGTAGTGTTATAAACCTTTAAATGTATTCATAACATAGATTACACAGCTAAATCATCCGATTTAGGAGTTTACTCCCCAAGGTGTTCTTGGGCGGTAAACTCCCGAAACCAAGCCTAGATTGTCCCCTGTGATTAGTCACTACCTTGGACATGTATAGGAGTGTGTTAGGGACAAGAAATCATCCAAAAACCACTCAAGCTAGGAGTTCACGGCCCAAGAATAGCTTAGGCCGTAAACTCCCTTGTAACTTGCTCAAATGGTGATTTAAAGGCACCTAAGGCTTGGACTTTAGTTTAGACAAATACCCTAAAGTGATTAGAACCTAGAAAACACATGGAAACACAATTGTTGAAGAGTTTACGGCCAAGAGTAGTTCTTGGGCCGTAAACTCCTATAAAGGGGTCAAAGGACACCCTAACACCTTCCTTAAGCCAAGAGACCAATTTGGGCATGTACCTAAATGAGTTATGGACTAGTTAAAACACTTAGAACACTAAGAGTGAGGGAGTTTACGGCCCAAAAGGTTCTAGGGCCGTAAACTCCATAAAATGGTGCCAATTGTGCCATAAACTCATCTAAAGCCAAGTACCAAAGCGTAGTTTAGTTCCTAGTTAATTTAGAGACTTGAAAACACCATAAAACCCTCCCAAGGGAGTTTACGGCCGTAAACTCCAAGGGAATATGGTCTATGGGCCGTAAACTCCCCAAAGGAGTTAATATGGTACCCAAACACTTGTATAGCCTTGAAACAATTCCCCTCTAGAGTTGTAGTAATTCTAAGCTTCAATTAGGGACCCTAAGGAGAGTTTACGGCCAGGAGTTTACTCCCCTGGGCCGTAAACTCCAAAACATATGGTCATTTGACCATAAACTCCAAATAGGGGCATTGCACTCCTTTGTTGCAACCCATTAGCCTCCAAGTACTTAACCAAAAGTGTTTTCCTTGCACTTAAATGTTTATACTTCTATAATTGGTGTTTTAATCACTAATTATTTATATACATATGTTTTCATATGTAATTAGGATCATTGTGTGTGTCTAAGTCTTCACTTGACACCAAGCACTTGCCCGATCCTTCCATACGATAACAGTCCGTTCAATTCTAGTCACTTATTGCAGGTGAGTTCATACCCCTTAACTAATGTTTTAAACTACTTTTAAATGTTTTATGGGGGGATACAAGTAGAATCATGCTAGTTATTATATCAATCACATGCAATTAATAAGTAGAATTACGCTAGTTATTATATCAATCACATGTGATTATTATACAGCATTCAAAAGATTTGACTACTCATTAGCCGTTTTACCAAACGGTTTCCTTCAAATGATTTTTATAAACATTTTATATGTTTTAAACTACTTATTACACTGTACATCTTATTCTGTACATTACCTTTCAAACTTATTTACAATTGTGTTTCAAACAAATGCTTCCTTATACTTAAACTGTTTTATCAAACTTATGCCTTTAAATTGTTTTATAGGTTGACATCAAGTCGATCTTTTCTTAAAATAATAATTATGTTTCAAATGTTTTACAAAACTTATTTATGCTTTTATATTATTATAAATTGCATGCCTCTATATGTATAGTTATATAAGAAATGTTTAAAAGACTTAGGAAGGCTATCCACCCTATTTCCTTTTCGCGCTTGAGATGTGGTCTGGTGGGATATCGGGTACTCGTCCGAAGGCTGTTTAAATATTAGTTATATATCATGTGTACATATTTAGTCATAAAAGGTCCTTCCAGTTCATCCCATGCCCTTGGGTAGCAAGGGTATACATCCATGACCATACATACCAGATAGCTTACTAGTAAACTACCATATGGGTAGTTTAGGAAGATACTAGAACCATTACTAGAACACGATATCATACAATGAGTCAGTTCATTCATGAGTCAATACTTTCTAGAACATTACATTACATTACATATACAACTATACTAGGAAGAAAACATATACAACGATACTAGAACGATTACATTACTATACTTGCTAGGTAGAGAGCATGTACATTACAGCTAGAACAGTACATTACATTACATATACAACTATACTAGGAAGAGAACATATACAACGATACTAGAACGATTACATTACTATACTTGCTAGGTAGAGAGCACGTACATTACAGCTAGAACAGTTCATTACATTACATATACAAGAATACGTTAATTATTGTGATTTAAATCGGAGCATGACTTAAATGACATGGCCCGAGTTGTAGCCAGAGTCTCTTGAAGGGAGAGCGTGAGTTTGCGTATAGATTCTATAATGGATTGACTATCCTAAACCTTGCTTCTAGCTACAGCAGGACCTGCAGGTCTGCGGGTGCCAAACGTCATACCTTATTTTCGACTAAACATTGTCGTTGTAACCAGTCTATAGTATGAGTTTGTGTATAGATCTATACTGGATTGACTATCCTACACCTCGCTGCTAGCTACAGTGGGATCTGCAGGTCTGCGGGTGCCAAACATCATTCCTTATTACGACCATTCTTATGTCGTTGTTACCAGTCGATAGTATGGTACAATTTATCACATAATGCCTTAATATAAATACGATTTAAGGTAGTTAGTACGGCAGTAGTTCTAATAGCACTACACCGTAGTGCTATTTCTTTTTCCCATTACATTCACCTATTGAACATTCACACGACGCACGGAAATGTAGAAACTATATTTTTCGGATAATGATAGTTATACTAGGGAACATACATACTTTTACAAAAGACATACATTCAGAACAATTAGGTCTTGGTAGAAGACACCTTCATATACTAGTAGGAATCATAGGGATTCTAGGGTTTTTCAAACACTTACAGTTCATATACACTTTTAATACTTACAATACATAGACTTACAAATTTTTACATACAAATACTTACATACAAATTAAGACACTAAATACTTATGATCTCACCAGCTTCAAAGCTGATACTCGCATTCAAAATTACTTGTATCCTCAAGTCATCATAGACAGGTACCGATGCAAGGAGAAAGGAAGATGGAGCTTGTTCAAGAATTATCTTTCATTTTGATTTATGCTTTAGTGTTTATCAAAATTTGACAGAACACATTTGTATAATAATTATATTATTAATGCAATGGATGATGTTGTTGCTTGTTTACTACTTTACATTGTTGTTGATATTATACATGACGTCCTCCACCCCAGAACGTTTCCGCCGTTCTTGGTTTTGGGGTGTGACAATTACAGTCGAGCTCCAAAAGTCCTATGAGGACTTCTATCCTTTTGAGATGTACCAGGATTTGATGGACAGATACCATCAGAGTGCTCGGCAAGAGCGATATGAAATAATCTCCTCCATGGTAACATCCCGAATGAAGGATGGTGAACCCATCACGGGCCCCATGCAGAAATGCAAAGATTCGTGGACCATTTGCTGAAATTGAATGTGAACTTCCCAAATGAGTTGGAAATTGACATCATTTTGCACTCATTACCTTCTTGTTATGATCAATTCTGAATGACATATCACATGAACAAGGAGGAAGTTACACTCAGCAAACTTCAAGGGATTTTGAAGACCGCGGAAACTGGTCTTAAGGGAAAATCGGTTGTTACTACTCCTACTCCTACCACTGCCCTTGTTCTGGCTATCGGCCAAGGTAAAGTGAAGAAGAGGAAGAGCCCTTCGAAGGGTACCAAGGGAAAGTCTTTTGATGGCTCCTCTTCAAGTAGAACCAAAAGTGGTTTTGTCACTCCTTCTGCCAACCCTAAAGAAGTTGAATGCTTCTATTGCAATGAAAAGGCGCAATGGAAGCGAAACTTCTCAAAGTACCTGAAATATGTTAAGGATAGGAAAGTAAAACCCAACCATGCAGGTATTTACACTATATTGTATAATAACTCACCCCATTGTAATTCTTGGGTCGTTGATACCGGTTGTGCTATTCACATATGTTCTGACTTGTAGGGACTAAGAAGAAGTGAGAATGTGGAGCATGGGAAGATAAACTTGATCATGGGGAATATAAAAGCTTCACCTGTCACCAAGATTGGAGTTTATTCTTTGTTGCTATGTAGTGGATTTGAATAAGTGTTCTTACTCATCTGAAATGGCTAGAAATATTATTTCCTTTCATGGTTTGTACAAACAAGGTTTTACCTTTTCGTTTGATAATGAATGTGGTGGTATTAATGCTTTCTTTAATAATGTTTTTTTTATTTTAAAGCATTACCTTGTGATGGTGTATATGAAACTGTGTCGGTTGTTGATAACCTAGGAAATAATGTGTTGTGTATTGATTCTTCCACTAACTTGGATAAAGCATCATTATGTCATTGTCATCTTGGACATGTAAGCAAGAAACGCATAGGCCAACTCCGAAAGGATGGAGTCTTGGAGTCATTTGACCTAAAGTCGGATGATAGTTGTGAATCTTGTTTCCTTGGGAAAATGACAAAGTCACCCTTCACTGGTACTTGTGCTAGGGGTGGGGGTTTGTTGGATCTCATACATACTGATGTGTGTGGACCCTTTAGAAACGCCACAAGGGATGCTAAACGCTTCTGTGTGACTTTTACTGATGATTATAGTAGATATGGATATGTCAACTAAATCAATCATAAGTCAGAAACCTTTAAAAAGTTCAAGGAGTTTCAACAGGAAGAGGAGAATCAGCTGGGCAGGAACATTAACATGCTTCGATCCGATCGAGGTGGTGAGTATCTTAGTACAGAGTTCCTTGACTATCTTAAGGAATGTGGGGTTGTCTCACAATTGACACCTCCCGACACCACAACTTAATGGTATGGCTGAGAGGCGTAATCGAACCTTGTTAGACATGGTTCGTTCCATGATGAGCCGAGCTTCGCTACCAATCTCATTTTGGGGGTAGGCCTTAGAGACTGTCGCGCATATTTTTAATCTAGTCCCTACCAAAAAGGTTTCCAAAACACCTCACGAGATGTGGACTGGAAAAGTTCCCAATCTGGACCACATTAAGATTTGGGGTTGCGAGGCTTTCGTGAGGCGTGAGACTCACGATAAGTTCGAACCTCGAAGTGAGATGTTTAGTTACCTCTTCTACAGACCCAATGATAATGTGGTCTTTGTAGCAAGGAAAGGAATCTTTCACGAGAGAGAGAGTTTATAAGCCAAGGAAACAATCGGAGGCAAATTGACCTTGAAGAAATTCAAGAGTCAAATAGTGAAGGAACCTAAAACCCTAGCAATCAACCTGAGGAGGAAACTCCTATTGATCCGACTGACGAGTTTGTACCTCTGAGGCGTTCCACCAGAGTTAGGAATGCACCTGAGCATTAATATTGTTTCCATATTATTATGGAAGGTGATACACTTATCAATGAAAGCACACTGGTAAGTCTGGATGAACCTAACAAGTACTCAGAAGCCATGGCAGGCATTGAGGCTACTAAATGGAAAGAGGCTATGGACAGCGGGATACAGTCCATGTATGAAAATCAAGTTTGGAACTTGGTTAACAATGTACCAGGTCGTAAGACAGTCGGGTGCAAATGGATCTTGAAGAAGAAGACCGACATGGATGGTAATGTACACACTTATAAGGCACAATTGGTTGCAAAGGGCTTTTCTCAAACTCCGGGAGTTGATTATGATGAGACCTTTTCACCAGTAGCAAAGATTACGTCTATTAGGGTTATGTTAGCCATTGTTGCATTTCATGATTATGAAATATGGAAAATGGATGTCAAAACCGCTTTCCTTAATGGAAGGTTGGCTGAGGATGTTTACATGAGTCATCCAGAGGGTTTTTTCAGTACAGAGTACCCTAATAGAGTGTGTAAGCTTGAGAAATCCATCTATGGATTGAAACAAGCACCTCAGAGATGTAATCTTTGTTTCGATGAGAAAGTCAAAGAGTTTGGCTTTTCGAGGAACGAAGATGAATCTTGTGTATACGTCAAGCCTAGTAAGAGTATAGTTAACTTTTTGGTATTGTATGTGGATGACATACTAGTCATAGGAAATGACATCCATACTCTGCAGAAAGTGAAGTCCTGGCTTGGGATGTGTTTCGCTATCAAGGACCTTGGAGAAGCTGCCTATATCCTAGGGATAAGGATTTTGAGAGACAAGAGTAAGAGACTAATTGGACTTAGTCAGAGTACCTACTTGGATAAGCTGCTGAATAGGTTCAGCATGCAGGATTCCAAGAAAGGAGAGTTACCGATCCAGAGTAACGCTAGATTGAGTAAGACTCAGAGCCCAAGTACAGAGGCTGACATAGCTGAGATGAGTCGAGTACCGTATGCTTCCGCTGTAGGCTCGATCATGTATGTTATAACTTGTACTCATCCTAATGTGGCCTTTGCGTTGAACATGGTCAGCAGATATCAGGGGAACCCTGGCAAGGCTCACTGGACTGCGGTAAAGAACATTTTCAAGTACCTCCAGAGGACTAAGCATTGGGTCCTTACCCTCGGTGGGAGTGATGACTTGAGAGTAGTAGGGTATAGTGATGCTAACTTTCAGACTGATAGGGATAATTTCCGCTCTCAGTCAGGCTGGGTCTTTACCTTAAACGGAGGAGCAATTACTTGGAAAATGTAAGTCCCTAATTTTCCTATGTATCAATCAGATCCATTTGATGGTGCGGAATCCCAATCAAACAGATGGTGTCAGATCAATAGAAGAGAAGAAGAAGAAGATGATGATGATGATGAATCTATGTATGAATTGATTAGAATGAAGATCCGGATACAAAAGATTCACACACACAAAACTTCTCTCTAGTTTCTCTCTTGGCCGTACACTCCTTGTGTTTCATCAATCTCTACTCCTCAACCCTGACACCTATATATATATATATATATATATATATATATATATATATATATATATATATATATATATATATATATATATATATATATATATATACTAGGGAATATGGGCTTGGTGAACATGGTCCGTAAATGGGTTTACGGCCATAAACCTGTTTACGGTCGTAAACACAGCCGTAAACACGTATACGGCCGTAAACACCATGTTGTTTACAGTCCAAGACACAAAAATACATTTTTATAGAAAAGTAAAGTATAAGCCATATTTTTGACCCAACAATCTCCCCCTTGGTTTATAACCTTCTTTTCTTAATTGAACCAACAAGCTCCCCCTAAAAAGTAGCTGGCTCTTCTTGTCAATCTTCAGTTGGAGATTAGCTTCAGCGTTTGTCTTCAATGACTTCACAGCTTCAAGATGAACTTGATGAATCTTCAATAAATGACTTTATCTTGAGCAGTTGGGCATTTGTTCAGAATTTCACATTTAACGCACATTGAGTGAGGAGGCTTCTTGTAGAGATTCTTGAAAATTGGTGCTTTCAGCTTGAGAATCTTCAGAGAGAACTTCAGAGAGAAATAATCTTTTGGATCACTTCAGTAGGTACAAGATAGTAGCAAATTGATTGAGGAGGCTTCAATGCAATCTGTCACATAATCTACAAATACAGCTTCACCTTGCTACTAGGGTTGAAGGATTGAATGTTGAAAGAATAATCTTCATTTCTTGCTCCTTCGAATGAGAATTCTTCGATGCTCACGGACGAAGCCTTGGCTCAGAATTCGACACAAAATCCATGAGTTTCATCGTCACCTGAATTCACTTTTCAAGACAAAACAAAACTAAAAGAAAATTTAGCACACAATATTTTTGGGTTTTTCATATTTTCTGAACAAAAATAAACCAGAAACAACACTATTTTTGATTTTGAATTTTCTGATTTTTGTTTGTTTTTTTTTATTTTTAATTCTCCCCCTTATATTTAAATTAGAAGAACACTATGAACAAACTTAACAAAAATAAAAATAATAGCTAACTTTAAGAGTGATTGGGGATCAAAGTTTTTAGACAGCCTTTATCCGTTTATCAGTACCTCTCCCTTCATGAATAGATCTGGTCAATCGTCGGTATTATGGTCCACTTAAACACGAGAGATTGTGACAAAATTAGGACATACTATAAGTGACAAGACAATGTGATCCTAAGTTCCTAGATAATATTCCTTAAGGACCATTCAGCTGACGACGACCAAAGATATTGTTGTCTACCTAAGTTGAGCAGCGAGATCTACAGACAATCTTTAAGTGTTCAATTTTAATTGTACTAGAACGTGTTTCCCGCTTCTTGATATGCTCCAGTCATCAAGGACTTCCAGAATACTCCTTACACAGGGTGAGCAGACAATTATTAAGAGAGAAGATAGATTTAGAATGCATATGTTGTACATCCAGGTCGGATCTCTTCCAATCACGCAAAGGATGAAACATATGACTAACTGAAGTTTTAGAGGGATTGAGAAGAGAATGGAGCATATACTGTGTACCAGGTCGGATTTTGAATCACGCAGAGGAGATATCATATGGCTAACAGATAGAAAGAATTGCATAGATAGAAGATGAAGAGAGATATAATTGCATAGGTTACAGTCCAGGTCAGATCTCTCGATCACGTAGAGGAAGCAACATATGACTAACAGACAGAAAGAAAGAAAATAACCTTCTACAGACCTAGTTTAACGTAATTCCCGAATCACCCCATCAAAACCGGAATTAAGGATAAAATCCGCACATCGAGGAAAAGTTAGTCTACAGTTCTAGATACGGGTTCATTTAGTGTGACCGATAGATTCTCATGCATATCTCCCTGCTCAAGCTATCCGAGCGTCGTATTGTCAGGCTAAATGGATCTATCTAGGTCAAGATTATTCAAGTCTCTAGATTCCTTAAGTTCATCTATGCCTAGTCAAGTCCATTTTCAATCTTTCATGCATACCAGCACATCGAACACAGAGCCTAGACAATTCAAATTCAGTCCCTTACATAGATTCAGATTGTCTGTTATCACATGATTATATCACTTCCCAAAACATCTCCTGCAAGCACATTCCACTAACACCATATTTTTTATTTTTTTATTTTCTAATGCTTTTGGATTTTTTTTTAAAAAAATTATTTCATTTCTCCCCCTAAATTTGTGCATAGGAGAGAAACGAAAGTAAATGCGCAAGTTTAAACTATCCTAAAACAAAAATTAGTCTTTAAAGCGAATCAGCTTAAGAAAAACTCAGGAGTATAGAGAAGAAAATTCAAACCGTAAGTCACCAATTGAATTTGGATCCAGAAGGTCTGAGAATAGCACATGTAATCTCAGAATAGATCCAAAAATTCTTCACATCGTTAAGCACTAACCCCATGAGTGATCCCTTCCTTTCGTCCGTTCCCGTAAAGGACACATACTCTCAAATAATGTTCTGAGTGTTGTACAGTTGAGAGGTGTTCCCTATCATATGCCAGGAGCAGCCACTACCAACAAACCGAGGCCTGATGATATGCATCCATAGCTGCTCCGACACAGAGCGGGATCAGTTAGTCTTTGGAACCCAGTCCATTTTAAAACTGGTTCGACCTTTGTCATCAACGCACGATACTCTCTCCCATGACATATCCTGCTTATCACAAACAGAATATGTAGAAATATTAGAATCATTAATTGATTTGGGAGATTGAACCTTCGGAACCCATTTGTAGTTGGCTTTAACCCATTTCTTTTCGATCTGATGGGTGGCTCAGTACATGCTTTTGAACTTGATGTCGACCGTTGAGATGACTTTGACCTAGCCGATGTTGGTTTTGCTGGGGCATCTCTTGGATTGGACTTCTTGGCCGGTATTCCCTTCTTGCCCTTGGGATTTTGATTCTTGTACTTGGAAGATTGATTCTTGGCCTTCTACGCATTCCAGTCACCATTGTCTAAACATGACCTTGAGAGGTTTCGTTTAGAGTATCTCCCTCTTGGCGCATTCTGCCATCCTTGTGTGTAGTAAGGAACATATGCGCGATTTGGAAAGTTTTTGGGCAATGTGTCCAGGTGTTCCACAGTGAAAACAAGTCTTTTTCTTCACTGTGAAGTTATTTATTCCTGCCCCTGGTGGCGTATCCATGCCTTGTCTCTTTCTTTTCGCACAGTTACAACTGGCACTCTGTTTCACTGGAATTGGAGGCCTGTAATTCTCAACGGCAGGTTTGTTAGGAGTAACAGAATTCGAAGCAACGGATTCTGAGTTCAAGGAGTCATTGGTTTGTTCAGTAGTGCTCTCCTTGTTCTCATCTTCTGCTACTTTACCTGCACATGAAGTAGAAACATTAGTATTTTTAACATTAATAACTCCTTCTGATACAAATCCAGCTCGTTTGCCATATTGAAGATGTGCCTCCCTGGCAATTTCTTCCTGTGTCATAGGGATGGACGTGTAGTTATGATTGAAAGGTGGAGGAACACTATCATACCCTAGACCCTTGTTTTGATTATCTTTAAATTTTAATTGGGTTTCAAATAAGAACTCGACTGCCTGACTTGACGCAATATAATTTTTGAAACTAACGTCTGTTTTTCCACACTTAATTTTCAAAGTGTCAAGTTCTTCAGTTATAGCAGCAAGTTGTCTCTTAATATAATCATAATTTTCACACTTGTTGCTATACTCTTCCTGAAGCTTCCTAAAGTCTTTGGTTTTCGCTTCTAATTCAGCCTTCAGGGGTTTCTGTCCTTTCCTAAGTTGATATCCTTCGTATCTCAGGTCATCAACTTCTCTTTTTAATAAATCAATTTGTTCACGAACAATTTTAATCGTATCTTCACAAGATGGAGTGCATTAAGCTTCAATTGTTGGGATGTTTGTGGAACTCATTGTTTTTCCACATTTCAAAGCATCAAGCTCTTTAATTACATCAGCAATACTAAGACGATTGAGATCTTTTTTCTTCTTGATGATAGCTACGTTCATATCCCACGATTTCGGAAGTGAATTTAGCAGCTTTTTGTTTATCTCGGACTTAGTCAAGAAGATCCCAAATATATTCATCTCAGTAGTAAGTGTGGTAAATCGCTGCAACTGAGTTTCGAGGGTTTCTCCAGGGATATAATCGAAAATCATGAAATTTTGTCTTAACATATCCTGACGACTCTCTTTCATGTTTTCAACTCCCTCGTAGACCTTAAAAGCCATTAAAAAGCACAACTAGAAGCCAAAATCAAACTTAAAAGTCAAACCCTTTGATTATAAACCTCAAAAGTCAACCTTAAAAGTCAAATTTAAAAAGTTAAACTCAAAAGTCAAACTTGAAAAGTCAAACTTAAAAGTCAAAACGAAAAGCTAAATTTGAAAATTTAAATGTCAAACAAGAAAGTCAAAGTTTAAAATCAAATGTCAAACCTGAAAGTCAAAATCAAAATTTTAAATAAAAAATCAAAAATAAAAGTTAAAAATATTTTTTTAAAATTATTTTATTATTATTATTATTATTATTATTATTATTATTATTATTATTATTTTAATATTTTTATTTTGGATGAAAAAGGAATTTAAAATTAAAAGAAATTGAGTTTTGGGGTTAAAAGTGTCAAAAATGCGAAACTTGAAGCGAAAAAGACGCTTTATGAATTAAATGGGAAAGAAATGTGTCAACTCGTGGCCTAGGGGAGTTGGAAGTAGCGCCGCTTTGTGAACCATTAGAATCTTCAACCTGAATACCTCCTGACACAAACCCTGCTGGTTTTCCATATTGAAGATGTGCCTCCCAGTCAATTTCTTGCTGTGTCATAGGGATGGATTTGTAGTTATGATTGGAAGGTGGAGGAACACTATCATAACCTAGACCCTTGTTTTGATTATCTTTGAATTGTAACTGGGATTCAAATAATGACTCGACTGTCTGACTTGACGCAGTATAATTTTTGAAACTAATGTCTGTTTTTCCACACATAATTTTCAAAGTGTCAAGTTCTTCAGTTAAAGCAGCAAGTTGTCTCTTAATATAGTCATAATTTTCACACTTGTTGCTATACTCTTCCTGAAGTTTCCTAAAGTCTTTCGTTTTTGCTTCTAATTCAGCCTTCAGGGGTTTCTGTCCTTTCCTGAGTTGATATCCTTCATATCTCAGGTCCTCAACTTCTCTTTTTAAACTCCTTTTCATCAAATGTATCAACTTGTGGCATCGAGGAGTTGGAAGTAGCGCCACTTGGTGAACCAGAGGTCGTGAGATCGAACCCCGGCACCTCCGCTTCTGCTTCCTATTTTTTTTATATACGAAGGCTGCAAAGCGAGGACAAGGACCGAGGTGCGAGGCGAAGACCGAGACTGCTGGACCGCAAACTCCGAGGACCGGCCGTAAACTCCGAGGCCGCAAGCTCGGACCGTGAACCTCGGGAAGCAAACTCCGGACCGTGAACCGCGGGCCGTGAACTCCGAAACCCTAGCCGCCGGCCGCAAACTCCGCCACACCCTCACAGGTTTCGACCAAAAACACCGATTTTTCGACTTTGAAGCTCCAAAACTCGATCAAAAACCCTTTTTTTATGAAAAACACAAAGAACAAACCCCCCTTATTTTTCAGAGATCTATCCAAAAACGCAAGAATATTTTGAAAATAAGATCAAATAATGCTCCAAATCTGACAAAATTGACTGATACAACCAAGCTCTGATACCAATTGTAAGTCCCTAATTTGCCTATGTATCAATCAGATCTGTTTGATGGTGTGGAATCCCAATCAAACGGATGATGTCAGATCAAATAGAAGAGAAGAAGAAGAAGAATATGATGAATCTATGTATGAATTGATTAGAATGAAGATCCGGATACAAAAGATTCACACACACAAAACATCTCTTTAGTTTCTCTCTTTGCCGTACACTCCTTGTGTTTCATCAATCTCTACTCCTCAACCCTAACACCTATATATATACTAAGAAGTATAGGCTTGGTGAACATGGGCCGTAAATGGGTTTACGGCCGTAAACACAGCCGTAAACACATATACGGCCATAAACACCAAGTTGTTTACGGTCCAAGACACAAAATACATTTTCCTAGAAAAGTAAAGTATAAACCATATTTTTGACCCAACAGAAAAGTTCCAAGCAGGAGACAGTGGTTGATTCAACTTGTGAATCAGAGTATATAGCAGCAAGCGAGGCAACAGAGGAGGCTATATGGCTGAAGAACTTCATTGGAGACCTTCGAGTAGTACCAGCTGTAAAGGAGCCTATGGAGATTTTATGTGATAGTGAAAGTGTAGTTTCCTTAGCCAAGGAACCAAGGGATCACAGGAGATCTAGACACATCGGTAGAAAATACCATTTCATAAGACATCGAATAGAAGAAGGACTCCTCGTGGCAAAGAGGCTATCATCGGATGAGAACCGAACAGATCCCCTCACGAAGGGATTGGGTAGGGTTAAGCATCTTCAGCATGTGAGGTGCATAGGGCTAAAGGATGATATTAGTTTTAGAAATTAGATAGCTTTTGAAATTTGTAAAGTGTAATTGACATTTGGTGACAAATAAAAGTTGTGGTTTATTTATAAATAAAGTGTTGCTATCTTCTGTCAACCGTTTACTATGATTTCATTTTGCATGTTTTGAATTCTAGAATAATTATGTTATGGTATATCATATTATTCAAATTCTCCACAGTCACTCATATGTTGGAAGTAGATATGAATCAAGACTGTCATGAAGTTGGCTTGTAGATGCCTAAAGTGTTGGACATAGCAAGAGTTGCAACAACACTCATGAGGGCTCATAAGTTCTGAGTATTGGATTCAACCCACGCTCACTTGTTTCACTTCATGGAATTTATCTCAAGCGATCGTGAGACGGTAATATCATATAAGTCTTCAAACCTAGAGATATGAGTTGTTGACTACGAGGTTGTTATACATTAATTGCACGAAAACGCATTGGTAACTTGATGAGATATAACGTGCCTTTGTGTATTATTCAACAAGTAGTAGAATAAGAATATGAGTCGAAGTTTATCTGTTCCTTCTTGGATTAGAAGTGATATCTGGGCCCCTCGATTATTTTGTTTTGACTTACATATCGGGCTCGGCCAAAACTAAATTGATGTGTTCGATTAAGTTCTATATCAAACAAATCGGAAATTGGGAAACAAACTGCTAGACAGTAAGTACGACATCGTTCCATGTATTTGTTCGGCTGATATCTAGAATAGAGGATTATATGATCACTTATATTAAATGGCGTATCATCATCATCTCAGTTCCACGAGACTTTGAAAGAGCTACGATTGATGATCGGTTCCTGAAGTCATTCTTGCAGTTATAGTTATTAGACTTATCCAAGTGGGAGGTGTCTAAGTTCATAACTATTTCTGAAATGTACTTGACCCGGTTGGCATGGTCAATTTGGGTTGCATGGCATCATGACACTTGGATAGACAAAATGAGAGAAATGACACTTATGGTTTATTAATATATTATAAGTTCTAGTATGTTAATAATAGTATTTAATTAGTATTGATCAAGAATTAATTTGGTGATCAAAAGGAGACTAATTAAATATATAGGGTTGATTGTGTAAATCACCCATTCCTTTATAGTGGGCTAATGATCCATGGTTTATTGAATTGGACTAAAACCCATAGGGTGCTCCATGGATAGTCCATGGAGGTTAAAACCCATGGATCATGGAGCATATGAAAAGCCATGTCAATTAGGCTTTACATGTGTAACACTACTTGTGACACAACTATAAAAGGACCCTATGGCTAGCAAAATCGGCACTAAGTGTAGAACAATATGGTTAGCCGATTTTGAGTGTGTGTGAACTTCTCTCAAAGTTATTCCAAGAGTTGTGGTGTTGTGTGAGACATTTGAGGCATCCCATTTGGGGTGCTAGGCTCACAAAGTTCTCAAGGAATCCATGCAACAAGAAATGTATGTTCTTCTACTAGCTTTTATGTTTCATGTTCCCCATGTCATGCTAGTTAGGTTAAGAACCTTGGACAATCAAATTTGCATGTATCTTAGTGAAACATAGATCTAAGGTTTCTAGGGTTGCATGTACACCTTAGGAGTGGTAGAATGCTCAAAACCCTTCACTTTAAACATAACTTTCATCCAAATACTCTGTAGACTAGGAATGTTGCTCTAGTTCTCACAAGTACTTTAGAATATTCCTATAAGTCACACAATGACTTGTTCTCAGATTATACTGGTATCATTCAACATTCTCTAAGCATACGACTTATTTGGCCTTTATGCATAATCATTACATATATTATTTCTCCAACTGTAGCAACATATGGAATACAATCATATAATCTAGTTCAAAAACATTTGCACTAGGATTTTGCTCAAAAACATTTGCGCTAGGATTTAAGTTCGCATGATCTATCTACATAGATCCTTATTCTATGAATTAATATGTCGACTACATAAATCATTAGGAATGTTACTGCACTCCCACTAGCTTTGTAAAAAAACACATATCATCTTGATTTATAATTAAATCACACTATGTAATTACCCTATAAGAAAGAAGATTCTTACTTTGAGATGTTAGATTAAATCTTGGAAAATTTTCACATCATGTATGTTTTCTCCCTTGAAAACTCACTTACTCTTTATAGTCAAACTATATCGAGGAAGATTAATCAATCACATACTTGATGATCATACATGAATGCATCTCTATGTGTTTTATTAGTTTCTAGTCAACCATTGAGTAGATTCAACAACAGCTGAAATTTGCTAGTTCCAAACTGTGATACATTTAGCTTATGGATCTTTAGATATTAAATCTCCAAAGTGCTCCCACTTAGAAAAAGCACTTTCTAATCACTTGTCTTATGGAAGGACAATTGGTGGGATTAGTAGAAACTTCTTCCTAAACAATCATTTAGGATATTCTACAAAAATGCAGTTAGTAGATACTAGAGTGGTTAAGCTCATTGTCGAACATGAGCTCAATCACTCCCTACCTTTTAGATAAAGATAAACCATTTCATCCTTATCCTAAGAAAGTATTTAATCCATTTGTTTGGTTGGAAAATATGTATGTTCTATCATAATTCCAAAAAAAATTATGAAGTAAATAGTTCTTTTAAAACACCATACAATAAACTGAAATGTCTATTTTTATCCTCTTCAAAACTTGTACTATCGACATTCAGCTAGTGGCTAGGTGACCCTATCCCACTAGAGAATTCGAAGGGTACCTCGAATATCAAAAGATAGATTCAAGTGACCAGGTGATCCTGTGCCACAAGAAACATACTAATGACAAGTGAGTGTTTTGTCGGAATGCGTTGTGAATCAATTCCATAACTCCTAAGATGTTCCAACAAAACTTGGTCTACAATAACTCATTTTCTTTATCGCGACCAAAGGTTAATGATGATCTCATTATGTTATATTTCAATCTTCACTATGAAACAATTTGATCAAATCAAAGGTTTCAACAATAACGAATAAAAAACGTCAGTGAAATTGAATAAACATCTATCACCAAATCTATTCATGGATTGAAAAGATTACCTACATCACTTATGTATAATTCTTTGTCAAGCCATTTTGTTCTTTAACTACTAATAGATAAAGACACTTGTAAATCACCTTCCCATATAAATAGGATCCACATATATCAAATGAATCAAGCTCATTTGCCTTCAAAAATTCCATCATTTTGAAGTTGGTATATGTATTTTTATTTACATTGTCATGATGAGTATGACATAGATAAGTTCCAAACAAATATCATTTGATTATATAGGTGTTATGATCAGAACTATTAATTTAATGAAAGATTATATATTTACTTCCTAAATAACATTATGAGAAAATATTCTTTAACACAGAATACATCGTTTCAGAACATGAATGTGAACATTCATTAAACGATAAGTAAATCTAGATTTATTCATAAATTACAATTGTTACATGTCCATATAAGGATAGGTAGAATACATCTATTATTTAAATAAAAGTATATAACAACACTTGTTATATGGTCAAGATGAAATACCATTCGTTTGTAATTAGTTGATTGTTTCTTCCAATCATCAACTCATAATATCAATTATTAGTTTCACTTTAAGTATAAAATACTCAGGTAAATGATGGAAAAATAAATAGTTCTATCACATAGATATCTGAAGTCTTGTCCAAGTAAGACTTCTTCAGCTGGATGAGATGAGAGAAGCAATTCCTCCTTTAGTGTCCAGTTTCTTTCACAATAGAAACAACACTAATTCCTTGGTCATTTCTTGATATCTGGGTGTATGATGTATTTCCCTTAACTGAACTATAAGTCTATATGAGTGCATAATCTCTTAGACTTCCTTTTACTCAATGCTTGAACAAACTTGAAACTATTTCTAGTGTTCTGATTGAATATATATTTTACTTGATGAGACATCTGATATGTTTCATAATTATCCAATACTTTCTGCAAGTCATGGTTAATTTCTTTAATATGATCTGAGACACATCATCATCATCACAATAATACTTCCATCAAAGTATCATGATCAGACTAACTGGTTGCAGATGTTATTCAGGTATGAGATATTTCAGTATATATAATTTCTATTTATCTTAAAGGTAGAACCTCAAGATATTATACCAGTTATAGAAATTATAACCATCAAATGTTACTGTCTCTTGAAAAACAACAAGAGAGAGGTTTTGCAGAGCGTAAAATTATTAACAGTTATCAATAGAATTTAACAAAGTTTCATTTAGTATTTTTCAATATTTAGTCTTTAAAAAATAATACCTTATGTTGTTTCTTAAAACATTAATTTATTGAAGTCTAGGATGCAAGTAACGAAACAAGTAAATGGACAGGCGACCTTTATCCCATAAACTTAATCAAACTCGGTAGGTAACAATTACCAATTGCATACGATATGTAACTCCTAGATTATGGGATCCTAAACACTATTGTTTAGTTTGGCATGTTTATCCCATCTATGCCTCAAAACTCTTATACTTAGGTGACCTTTATCACATAAGAAATTCATCAAATCATCCATTTAAAAAACATATGAGTTCTATTTCACAAATGGTTAGGTGACCTTTATCTCATAAGCAAATACAGAAACACATTGACAATTTTTAACAACTCAAATGAATAAGGTGACCCTAAAATCCATATGAACTGCACAAAAATCCCAAGTGAATTTTAAATGGTTTGCATAGATTTGAAGTTTTGTAAATAAAGGTTTATATATGTTTTACAATTATAGTTTATAAAAACATGGTCTCATGAATATTGCATGCATCAAAAAATTCATGTACCATTTTGTAAAATTCATATCATTTGTTATGAGGTTCTTTAGGTGCCAAATAAAATATCATTTTCCATTAACCGCGATCAATTATAAACTAAAATCTAGTATTTTAAAGTTTAGTCGTAGATCGGTTTTAAGAACCAGTAACAATCTTAATAAAACTCTATTTTATGCTTTAAACTTGGAGTTTTGGATGAGTTAGAAAATTATTATTTTAAATCTCCATTTAATAATCAAAAACTTATGACTTCATGAATTTATAGAATAAACTCATTATATTTTATAAACTCAATTTTATGCATCTTATGATAAAAGTCATATATTGATAAACCAAAAATTGGGTGATGATACTTATGTTTTAAATCTCATTTGGCATGCATAAGACATAATATCAATATGTTGCGTTATGTTTAAAAATCAATATCATATATTAAGTTTCGACGCAAAAATACTCACTAGTTTGATTATTTGCCGTTATAACGCTATAAACCGATTTTAGTCTTTTTTAATAAAAACTCCTTATTTATTATAAATACATGGAGTTTATACAAAGTTTATACATCTTTTAAACCATTTCAAATATTTTAAACTTGGGTATTTATAAGTTTTACAGTAAAACTATATTCAACAAAAGATTAAGTTTTAACCATAAAATGTTTTTATAAATATTCATTTATAAACATCTTATATTATCTTTTAAATATTTTTTACACAAACTCTAAGTGATATTATCTTTTGAAAAAATGTTATTTGACTTGTAAAAACTATTTTCATACATAAAACATAACATGCATTTAACATAAAATAAACATCACAAGCATGCATTATAATGTGTATAAACCAGGTCATGTCTAGTAATAATTTTTATGAGCCATCACAAGAATTATTAAGTCTTTCCTAAAGCACTTAAGGAACACTTCAAAAGGTCTTCAAGGTGATCATTTCTTCATCTTGTTACATATAAAATAAATACAACTAGTCTAACTAATTTATTACAACAAATAAACAAATGAAAAAAAATACCTATTTATCTATTTCATCTTATAAATAAATAAATATCAACCAAACACAACACAAAGGTTCAAATGGCTTGTTTATACACAACAACATATCAAATATTATAACAAACAATTTTTTTTTCTAAGGAAACTTTTATATAACCAAAATGCATGAAAAATGGTTATATATAAAAATAAACAAATTTAACCAAGAAGTTGTCAAAGAAGACAAATATGGATATTTCTGAACCAAAAGAAATCCATGCTTGTTTTCCAAAAACCAAAGATTATCAAACATATAAAAAAATAAAAAATAAATAAAAAAAAACATTATAACATATAAAAGATGGCTCTAATACCACTGTTGGGTTTTGATACGAAATAAAAGTTTGTTTTTCATAAAAACCGGCAACAGAAGTCTTAAAAATAACAAGTTTATATTTGCTGATAACAATACCACACCATCATTGATCCATTTATAGATGTTAGAATGAAATAAAAACAACCATAGGATGTTTTAGAGATAACCTGTGAAGCCTTTGAACCCACTTGGTTTTGTGGTATTGATGAAGATAACAAAAGATCAAAGTGTATGATCTTCTCTACAAGTATCAACCATCAAGAGTAAGGCACTTGGAATGCTAGTTCCTTCTTTTGTTATTGAGTGTCTAAACCCTTTAAGTGCTTAACTCAATTAAGAACTAAATGTAACAACTCAATAGGTCTTCTAAACACTAAAGTAAAGCATCCAAATGCATAGAGATGAACCATCTCCACACTTACGATTTTAGAGAGAATAAGAAGGGAAGAAAGAAGTGTTTCGCTCTTGCAAAAATGCAAGCCTCATGTATCTCTTATATAGCCCATGAAAAGGAAGGCCTAACCATTAAAATAATCTAAAGTAATTATAGCCTTTAGAAGCATGGGAGACAAAAGGTGGAAGGTTGAAAAGGTAACCTCCAACACCATCATTATGCCTTTTAAAAAGTAAGATTCTTTACTTTTTATAAACTCAAAGTTTATAAAATATAAACTTTGTCTTTAGGTAATGACAAAAGAATCCAACTTGTCCAAAATGTTGTGCATGACTTATTAATTCATACCATATGAAATAATAACTAGTACTGCTCTCTTATAATTATTATTTTCACAAAACAATAATTATTCTCTAATTAAAATACAAGAATTGATATTATTTATTAATAATAAATATAAAAAATGTGCCAACTTGATAAAGGTGTGACCCTATAGGATCATATATTATTAGCAATATCACTCCATAATGATTCTTGGGCATATAGATCCAACAAAACATGGTTGGATGGAAGTAATGTAAGGCTGCGATAGGAACATAGAATTCGTCAGTTCGAAGTAGACTATTTATGTGACGGTCTCGAGTATGGAAGTAATGTAAGGCTCCCAATGAGTCGCCAACAGACTCGCACCAATCCCTAGCCCTGTCTCGCAAGCATCCTGCTGCATATCTCACCTTCGACCCCTTCTAAGCAGAAGCTCGTCAGCTGCGCAGACTCAATGTCTGCGATCTATCTCATAGCACCAATGGGGTCTTTCACCCCATGGAAATCCGGCACACCACTCCCACGAAAGTCCTTAAAGGACAGCGTACGCGTACCTATCTGACTAGACGCCATATCACTCCTGAATGATCGAAGACGATCCTCCATCAGCTCAACAATCCCCTCCTTGATCGACCCGATGATGATAGAGGTCGACTCGAGGATGCCTCTCGTGATCTCAGACGCGATGAACTCGCGTAGCCCGTCATCAACCTGCTCAGATCCCGAACCCGAGCCCGATCCTGATCCTGATCCGGAACCTCCTGCTCCAAGTCGAGTGGTCACCATACTGGAAATACACGCATAAAGGTCTGGATCATACATATACTCGAGAGATCTATCACACTTTCCAAGGTTCCCGATTTCGTGTAGGCCCTCCTTGATTCGAGTACGGGTCCTCTGCTTTCAGTAGTACGGGCCCATACTACCTTCCACATCTACTCGTGTTTTCCTCAAGGATTGCTTCGACTTCATTGGGTCCCTTTACCGATACCCCTTTCCACTAACCTCATCCTAGGCTTCCCTAGGGCACTCTCGGACCTACTCTCCGCCCTCAGATGCACAAGAGCCCCTACCATTTCCCCCTAACTAACTTGCAAGTACTATTACATATCCGCTCCTTAGTTAGTTGGAAATAGCCAGAACCCCCGTAGCACAAAGTAAGCAGCATTCGTGCATCGAGTAACCAAATCAGGCATAACCTATACAGGCCATCCTACTGTTGACTAAACAGCCCTAGCATACAGCTCATACAATAGGCATATAAGGCATCCTCCTAGATCCTTAGCCCTAACTAGCATGCGATTATTAGAATCATATATCAGGCACACTAGGCATCTTCCTAGATCCTTAGTCCTATTCTAGCGTGCAATTCTGAATCGAGCCATATAGCATAACATAACATGTATGGGTATCTTGGGGAAAACTTACTTGAGCCCGGCCGGTCGCATGCATCACACACCTTGTCTTTCGTAAAATCCTTTCAATTGGATTTTTAGAAAACCATTTTATTGTAAAAATCTTTTAGCCCCTTAGTTTGAGTCCAGACAACCCCGAAGGCGTGTCCGAATCCCTCAAACCAGGGCTCTAATACCACCTTGTAACATCCCAAAATTCAAGCCCAAAAAATTTCATTTTTTGATTAATTAATTCATAAAACATTCATTAGAAAGTATTGTATAAACACGACATCTCAAACCAAGTATCATATTTGCAACCCACAACCATGAACAAATGTCATATCAGAGTACAATCCCAAAAAACACCATGCGGAAAAATCATATGTGTGTGTGATGCCATGCTACACCGCCGGCTCTTTCCCCTTAGACGAAGAGGTACCTGAAACCAAAAACTGAAACCGTAAGCACAAAGCTTAGTGAGTTCCTCCATCATATCACATACCATACAATACCATCGGTATCTTTCTACCGGTAAACATCATCTATATCTTTAAACCGGTAACCATCATTGGTATCTTTCAACCGGTAATCGTTATCGGTATCTTTCAACCGGTAACTGGGGACTATTCCACCCCTTACCACTAGCATACAATAGCAAGATATAAGCACACATTTAGACATATCCGGGTACTGACCTACCCCTTGGTCCTAAGGACCACTATCAGGGAAACTATCCCTATCATGGAACATATCATGCAGATATAACTCATAACCAAACGCAAACAAGACCAAGATAAATTATCACAAAGACAATTATCTTCTAAATACTCCTCAATGGTGGGCCGACATTGTGGCCTTAGACCCACCCCTAATGGAAGGTAACTCACCTCGTATCTGCTGAACTGTGCGGGAATCCACTGACTGCTGTCGTTGCTGCTCCGAAAGTCCTCCGACTAAAATTCCCACAAAACACTTAGTCAGAAGCTGACATCTACCCTTAGGATAAAATGACCATTTTACCCCTTGACCAAGTCAAAGTCAAAGTCAACTTCCAGTTGACCTGACTCACCGAGTTGACTCGTCAACTCGTCGAGTCCCTATCCTTCCATCAGACCTCATACCCGTCTCTACTCGTCGAGTTAGGCGATGACTCGACGAGTTTTCCTTCTAAATGAACACCGATTGAATCCACATCTGACTCGCTGAATTGTATGAACAACTCGTCGAGTTCATCATCAACTGATACTCATGTCCTGACTTGACTCGCCGAGTTGTATGAACAACTCGGCCAGTTACTCTTCATCCTATGAACACGTTCTGTCCTCGACTCGCCGAGTTGATGAACAACTCGCCGAGTTCCATGAAGATTGTCTTGGACTCGCCGAGTCCGTTCATGCACTTGCCGAGTACCATGAATTCCCATAACACTTTGATTAGTCCAGAACGTTGGGTCACTCCCCGGGACTCCTAAAAACCATTCCACACTCAACTGGTCTTTACGACCCTCACTGATATGGGACCAAAACCCTTGGACTCGCCGAGTCCAGGAATGGACTCACCGAGTCTATCACATTCCTTACTAAGAACCTCGATTTCTGATGTACAACACTTAACCAAATGATAGATCTAGGCCCTTAAACTCGATCTAGCACGTAAAGTTACAAACTTTACGTGCATGCATGGGACATTAGAGCTTAAAAGGCTCTAGAACGGTTCTGTTGTTGCATGGGGCCTTCCTTGGTGCAAAAAGCAACCTAGATCTGACTTGTGGCTCATAAAATGACATGATATAGAAGCCCAAACCCCCAACCATGTTTGCAAACATGGTTGGCCACCAAAAAATGGCTTATAAAAGCCCTAAATCACCCCAAAGAGGGATCTAACAAAAGAATGAGCAAGGTTTAGACTTTATACCTTCCAAAGACTGCAAATGATAAACCAAACTCGAATCCTTCAGTCCCTTCTTGATCCTTCTATGCTCTTGCTTCCTCCTTGAGATCAAAACTCACAAGAATCATTCAAAAAGCCTTAGATCTTTTAAAAAAACGGCTAGGGTTTGCTATGATGAGTGTTTGGGAGCATAAAGGGGGAAAGGAGGCTGCATAAGGTCGTTTAAATAGGGTGCAAACCCCTGGATTAGGGTTTTTGCCTAAACAGCGGCTACTCGCCGAGTCCGCGACTTAAACCCCGCACCTCATCCCACTTCTACTCGGCGAGTCAGTCCTTTCGACTCACCGAGTCCAAGGCCAAAAATGCAAAAATAAAAGAAGATTTAATAACAGAACACATACCAAGAACCAGGTGCTACAAGTTCGTGCCTTAGACACTCCGGCCAGGGTTGTCAGAAAATTATTCTCTGTTATAGGTTGAGGGTCTTCAGGGTGAGCCCAGATGATTATGAAAATTCAGGTTGGAACCGGTAGAGACTGTTGAGTTAAGGGATTGTATCGTGAGAAGCACGATATGCAGGTAACCAGTGTGTGATGCAGAGGGGTTTAGGGTGGGTTGCCTGGTTGTTAGAGTCTTGGGAACTTGGTGGTTGGACCAGGTGCGAGAGTGGAAGTCTCAAATATGGTTTAGGTATAGCTATTTATCGTTTACGTAAAGGGGATGGTAATCAAAAGGTTGTGGAGTGAAATACATGTGCATATTCATAGATGTTGGGTTATGAGTGGTGTATCGAATTGGTTTTGGGTAAAATCTCGAGTTGGGTATCGCGCATGTTCTGTGTAGGCTTTTTCATTCATTGTAATAAGAATTTGGGGTGTCATTATGCCAAAGGCATCAATCGCAGGGTACAATAGTAAGGAATAGATTTAGTATGATGACAGGATGAGCCATTATGTGGTGCCTTCAGATGGAACTATCTATGGAGGGATCACATCATGTTCGGAATCAGGAGACATGGATTTGATGGTGGGGTGTGGCGGAGCAATTTTTGTCGGTCGAGATATTCTTTCGGGAATTGTGTGGGCCTAATGTGTGCTTTTTCATCTTTTAGCCCAAAAATCAGGTAAGAGTCCGGTGTTTCGAGTAGTTGTCAGATAAGTCTCGCATGCTTTTGGAAAGCAGCAAGTGGCAGCAGAATGAGTCAGATTGGTTTCAGTAATTTAGAATTTGTGTGTGGATTCGCTCGTTATTAGGGTATATGCTAATTTGTTTGCAGTTGGATTAAATAATCTTAGAGTGGCTGATTAAACCCTTTTGTGTAGCTCTCGTCTGAGTCTAACCATTGTGAATCTTCTACTCAAAGGATTATCTGAGCCTTTTGTTGGGTATAAGTGTTCTATAGCTGTATATGATCCGTGATTTTTTTTCCTTCAAAAGCATCAAAGATAATCTGGGTTGGAAGTATTTTGCCTAGTCAGGTTTTGTTGTGGAATTATTTTGATAGCAGTTAAGAGGGGGCAAGCTGTCAGGAAGTTAGATCAATTTGAGATTGCGGGTATTAGGAAAGGTAAATGTGGTTTCTGCAAGAGTTTGAGGTTCGTTCTACCATGGTTGATTCTAGTTGCCTTGGGAAGATAATTTTGTGCGTTGAATTTTCGTTTATGATCATCAACTCGGTGGTTTTGTATGAGTGTTAATAAGGAGAGATTTCGAGGACGAAATCTAATTTAATTGGGGGAGGGCTGTAACATTCATAATCTAGAAGGTTAATTATGGAAATGAATTTCCTTTTTAGGGGCCAACTCGTCAATTTTATGGCATAAACTCGACGTGTTGGAAGCTTTTGGGGGGCATGTTTTTAAGGACCAACTCGTCGAGTTAGTATAGGGAAACTTGACGAGTTGGATACAATTTGAGAAAACCCTAATTTTAGGGTTTTGCACTCTATTTAAAGACCTAACTCCCTTTGCTGGCCTCCTTACTAGCCCCCTTGTCAAAAAAAAACCTAATTTCGTGTATTAACCTTCAAGGTTGAGTATATGAGCTTGTGGTGAGCTTGGAGAGTTGGTCTTTGGTGATCTTTGGAAGGAGTTTGAAGAATGAAGGTGCTTAGTTTGGAAGGAAGGCTTTGGATCCAAAAACTCCCCATTTGTTGCAGTCATTTTGAGGTATAAAGTCAAAAGCTTATGGTGTTATCTTCTAGATCTCTTTGTGGGACACTTTAGTTTGATTTTTTTGGGTGTTTTCTTGGGTTGTTCAAAAGATAAGGGTTTCAGGGGTTATTGTGCTAGATCTGACCATTTATGACCTCTCTTGGCATAAAGTTGCAAGCTTTA
This sequence comes from Lactuca sativa, assembly GCF_002870075.4. Lineage (NCBI taxonomy): Eukaryota > Viridiplantae > Streptophyta > Magnoliopsida > Asterales > Asteraceae > Lactuca > Lactuca sativa. The sequence goes on along the minus strand of NC_056624.2, from coordinate 130,755,983 downwards.
CTAAGTCCTAAGTCCCATCTATGCATTAAATCCTTTATTCAGCAATTTTGGGCTCTAGAGTTCCTTTCTTGCATGCATCAACGTAAAGTTGGAAACTTCACATGATAATCCAGCCTTGGGATGCCAGATCTGTGTTTTGGGAGTATGTTTTGATAGTTTAAGGAGTTAATGGGTTAAGCCTCCCTCTATTAAGTCAAGGATTCGGGTTCGGGTTCATTGTAGTGGTTTTTAAGGGTAAACTTGGAAACTTTACCCTTCTAGTCATCATTTGGGAAGAGATCTCAGAACGGAAGCTTCTAGATTTGATGGAAATGGCATAATGCATTAAGTTGTGTGATTCCTGGCTACCTCGACGACTTTAGTAGGAGAACTCGACGACTTGATGCGAATTTTCCCGATCTGTGCATATAGTGGGGGAACTCGACGAGTTGAAGGACAACTCGGCGAGTTAGTTCAACTCGCACCGCTGACTTTGACTTTTGACTTATAATTAAGGGAATTATGGGATTAGTATAAGGCCCGTATGGGGTTGGGCCCAACTTGGAAAATTAGGCCATTAATGGGCTTTGATGGATCAAGTAGTTTCTGGTATTTTGGGCTTGAGTTGTTAATGGGACATCGGGATACAAAGTGTTTGGACTAGAAGAATGGTTGGGCCTTAAGGGAGGGCCATGTATGGAGTTTGGGCCCAATTTGAAATATTAGGCCATTGGTTGATTAGTGAGCCTTTGGGCCTTTCAGATTGTAGTTTGGTTCATGGGCTTGGTCAAGGCTAGGTTGGGGGTAAAATGGTCCTTTTACCCCAGGTATGGAGTTATGGTTATGGATTGGATCCCAATTGTTAATTGGGTGTATTATTGATATTGCTTGTTCAGGAAGCCGTTAGTGCAGCAACTAAGGATTCTTTTAGTGGGATTCTACAGTGCGAGGTGAGTCTTCTAACTATATCCATGGGTCGAAGGCTCCAATGCCGACCCATTATGTGTTATGTGGTATGATAGTTGTTCTATGATATGTGGTATTCTAGTTGTCTCTGTGATACTTGCATGGAAGACCTTAGGGTTGCCCAAGGTAGTTGGATATTAGACCATTGGGGGTGCCCATGGCATTCTAGGAAAAGACCATGGGGGGAGCCCATGACATTCTAGATAAAGACCATGTGGGGGAGCCCATGGCAATTATATGCATGTTGCAAGATATTCTTTGGTTGTATGTTTATGGTATTTTGGGGAATTCACTAAGCTTTGTGCTTACGGTTTTCAGTGTATGTTTCAGGTACTCTAATTTTCAAATGAAAAAGCTTGGGGCGATTGTAGGGTACACACCACATGTTTTCTGCATTCTGTGAATTACTCTGATTTGATAATGTTTATGCTAACTCTTGGTTACCTTTGTTTCATGAGAAAGAAATGTATTAATGATTTATTAATCAAAAAGAAAAAAATGATCTCATGATTTTTTGGGTGTTACATATTCTTTGTCTAAACCATCAGACGAATCAATTTGAACAACACTATTACCTAAATTGTGTACAACCATTACAGTTTCATACACGTCATCACAAGGTAAAAGCTTCAAAATAAAATACATCATTATAATAAGCATAGATAGATCCATTCTCATTATCAAAAGAATATCTCAAACCTTGTCTATCTAAAGCATGAAATGAAATGATGTTTCTTGTCACCTTTGACAAGCAACAGTTGTTCAAATCTAAACATAACCCACTACCAAGCATTAAAGAATACACCAATCTTGGTGACAGGTGACGATCTCATATTGCCCATGAACATGTTTATCTTCCTATGCTCCACATCCTCACTTCTATTAGCCCCTGCAAATCAAAAAAAAAATGTGAAAACCACATCCTTTATGTCTTGCAAGTATTGGGGGCATCTTCGATTCCAATGCCCTTTCTCATGACAATAAAATGATGTAGCCTCCTTGGGATCAGAGGTGGGAGGAGCGTCAAAATTGGTCTTTCCCTTGGATCCATTACTTGAGGACCCAGCTTGTGACTTTCCTTTGCAATTCTGCTTAAGAGGAGCTTTCCTCTTCTTCCCTTTTCCTTGCCCAATTGCCAAGACAGGAATAGTAGTAGTAGTAGTAGGAGTGGAGGCAACACCTTCTCCCTTCATTCTACTTTCAACAGTTCGCAATAGGTTCTAAAGTTGATCCAATGTCGTCTCTTGGTTGTTAAAATGATAAGTCATGATGAACTGATCATAACAACTGGACAAGGAGTGCACGATTATATCAAGAACCAATTCATCATCAAAGTTCACATTTAGCTTTACCAGGCGTTCCACATATCTTTGCATTTGTTGCAAGTGGCTACTGACTAACTCTCGATCTTTCATTTTTGCTGGTGATGAGGGACTTTACTACCTTATACTTTTCTTGACGAGCTCGTTGGTGGTACTTTTCCATTAAGTCCTTGTTCATCTCGTGTGGCCAGTAATCTTCATAGAACCTTTGAAGCTCAAGAGTCATAGCAGCCACCATGATGCATGCCACTTTGGTAGCATCATTGTAGTGTCTCGTATACTCATATTGTTCTTCAGGAGTAGTTATAGTTTCATCAATCTCAAGGAGTTCCTTTTCTAGCACATACTCTTTGTCCTCGAAGCGTAGAGCCATCTTGATGTTACTCATCCAATCATTATAATTGGTTCCATCAAAGGTAACCCTCGAGCAAAAGTTCAAGAGTGAGAAGTTGTTGGAGGAGGAACCAGAAGCATCATTAGGAGTTGATATTTTGAAAAGGAAGAAGGATAAGTTTTAGTTAGATAAGAAGATTCCTCAATATAACACCCAAATGAAATATTAAGGCTAGGATCCAACTAGATATTTTCACATCATAGAATAGGGATGTCGTAATCTATTTGTGAAATAAATAAAGGTAGGTAAATGACGATTTACCAATTTCATCACGAAAACAAAATTTCAAACGAATTAGGTTTTAAATGAAATTCCTAGATCTTTTGAGATTCATTGAACTGTTCAATAACATGTTTAATCTCAATTATGTTCTTCCATTTGTGAATGTGATACGGAGGATCAAAAACAAGATGTGAATAACCATGCAAATTAGTTTGGTACTCGCGATGTCATTTATCATCTAATCAATGTGTCAGTTAGCCACACGCTCTCCATCAAGCTATGATAATTTACGAGATACTCATTGCTACCCTTTATTAGTCCATATTAGTGTGCCGGTTAACCACTCACGCTCCACTAACGACTTATATAAAGTGCAATGTGCAATTTCATGGATTAGCATCACTTTCATATTTTTCCTAAAGTAACTAAAATTGAGAATTTATGAAAAAACATTTAGTTATTTAATTAATTTCATTATATTTTATTAATGAGAACTAAGTGTCCTATCAAAACCGTTCGACTAACGACCCTCTACCAATCAAGTGAGTTTAAAAAATACAAAACCTACTTGTAAAATTTTTTTAATTAAAAACTATAAAAATCAAAACTATAGTTAATCTAATTTTTATTTAAATTAAAATCTATAAATTTTAAATTTTAACTTTTTAAATTTCATAGTAATTGTCAATTTTGATTAAAAAATATTAATTAAAATAAATAAGGCATAATAAAAAGTAAAAATGATATTTGTTAAAAAATATATGTATATATAAAAATATTAAAAGCAAAATGTTTTAAAAAAGTCAAAAAGAAAATATATTTACAAAATAAAAAATGTAATAAAATATCAAAATTAACTTTTTAATACAAAAAATCCGATAAAGTAAATTTATAATTAATTCATTTCATAAAAATTAAAGATACATTAACTCGTAGATTGATTAACCATTCGACACGTGTACACCATCCGATATCAAAGAGGTAGGAGAATGAAATTTAATGTTCTCGTCTTACTAGCAATGGATGACACATGTATATCTTGGATTGGCTAGTTGGTTGACAATTTAACACGTAGGACCCATTAAGGACCCACATAGACGGCTTATTTTTCAAATAAAGTCAAAAAAATTAATTGTTTGAGAGTTAATAGAGATTGATTGTTGGAGTGGGTGTGTAAGGGTCCCATTGAGGAAACGAATCTTCATCCATCTTTGCGAAAAAGGCGGGGCTGTATCGTCGACGCGTGCATAGAGATGTGTGGGTCTCATCCTTTTGTAATGTTGGGACCAATTGTAATTTCTTACTATAACCTATCCATTGAAATGGGACATCATCTTAGTAACCCAAACTTGATAATTGATATCATAATAATTAATATTGATCAAGGTTCTTAAGTTCGTGATTTTTCGTAGAATTATGTTTGGATTAATAAAATCGAGATCAGAGACTTAAGATTCCACAAAATTAAACATAAATTTAACTTATAATTTATTTATCCGTTCAAAACTATAAAAACTTCAAAAAATTAGTCACAACTACTAACAAAAAATAATAAACCGTAAACCGGTAAAGGATAAAACACAAAGTTGTAAACTCATTTTTTTCAAAATAAATAAATAAAAATTAAAGGAAGGTAGGATCGAATATGATTCCGATTCTATGATCATACGATTTGTATACGTCCGACTCGGTTTTCATACCTACGATAGTAGGATCGCACGATATTATGATTAAAATCGTGATTTTAAGAATCTTGATGTCTATAGTTGTTTTAGAGTTATTAATAAAACTACTATATGTAAGTGGAAGTTTTTTGACAAGTAGAATCCGGACTACATATTTAAAATAACATTTTATTTTTCACATGATTAATTTAAGGATATTAATTTAACTAATCCTTGTTAATGATCTCATTAACAAAATTAACCCTTTTTGGTTTTTAAAAATTACTATTTCCCCCCTAATGCCCTATTCATTAATAGTTACGACTTACCAGTGTTGCAAAACTCGACTTACTCGGCCGAGTACTCGGCCGATTACTCGGAATCAACACTCCACCGATGTGAGTAATGTCAACTCGGCTAAAAAACTCGGATTTAGTCAAAATCGGCCAAAAATCGGTCAAACTCGGTCGAAAATCGGACAAACTCTGTCAAACTCGGGCCTACTCGATCTTACTCGGGCCTACTCGATCAAACTCGGTCAAATGATCAAAATTGTCATAAAAAAGAAAAAATCAAGAATTTCAAGATTAATATATATAATGCACTTAATGATTTATTATTTAACACAAACATGTAATTATTACTACATACATATCTTAAATTTTCAGTAATTATCCATATAGTGAGACAATTATGTGTATTTCAGTTTTTATGTTTTCACATGTATCTAAATTTGGTTATATATTTCAATCACATTATGATTTTAAATTATGATTTTGACATATATAATTTTCCAAAAAATATTTCTACATGAATTACCGAATCCGAGTACTCCCGAGTACTCGCTACTCCCAGTCGGCCGAGCAGGTACCGAGTAGCGAGTTCTACAACCTTGTGTGTTACGACTGTTCCGATGTTGGTGAGCGGTAGGTGTAATTTAACGTAAAGTTATATTTGAATCTGATATCGTGAAATCCAAATTGACATCGTTCAATCCAAACTATAATCCTACGATTCATACATTCCGAACACACATTATGGTCCGACATTGCATATTTTGGACACACATTCTGGAATATTTGCACTATGCATCCTTTGGTTTCCATCTTTTCTTTCTCTTACAAACAAGACTTCAAAATTGTTTTTTCTAACATTTGGAAATGAGTTTATCATATCAAATTTAAAATTTCTTTAATTTACATTCATAAACTTGAAAGAACTAACCAACGAACTTTTACCAACATCAAGAAAGATGCTAGTTACTATTTTAAAGTTTATTTTATGGCTTTGGGAAATCTAGTAAGATAATTTGTAAACTGTTAATTGTTTATTTGCATTTATTGTTAGAAATAATATTCATCGTCATACCAGTTGATAATAATATTATTAATGCCAGAGTCCTTTTGGGTGACACGTAATGACATGTTTAAGTATTTATTGACATGACAGTTAACGCATGATCTAATTTATTAATTTATTTATGATTAATAAATTAATAAAAACTTATAGAACTAAAAAGCATTAAGTGTAAAGATTTGGAAGTCAAATCATATAGATAATTACTTAGTGATCAAGTAATAATCCCACAAGGATTTTAGACCCTTCCCTATAAATAGAGGTGCCCAAAAATTGGATTTGCTAGTGTTCCAAAACCCTACATTCGACTAATCTCTCTCTACTCTCAAAACCCCGTTTTTCCTCGAAGGACATGAGGTGTCTCCTTAGATGATCTTGGCTGCAAATAGGGTTATAAACCTAGATTTTGCGGTTAGCCTCACTTAAAAACTTTCATAAGCTAGATTATGTTCTTGTGTAACTACTTGGTTCCACGATCCAAAAGGGCCTCTAATTCTTCTACCAAACACTTTGACTCATCAATACGCAACTAATCCAACAGTAATACATTCGATTCATCTGCCAATTATTTATGCATATATCATTCATGAAATACATCATGTATTCCCTCCATATCTTCTGGTAACTGTAGTCTATACGTATGATCTCCGATCTGCTCCAATATTGTGAGTGGAACAATAAAACAAGGTCATTGAACCTTGCTATAAAAACTCTTGAGCCCTCCACCGCATGATCCAAGAAAACCACACACCCTCTCGCTAGACACTTACATGACACATGACATAAATGATAAGAATGACCCTAGAGTTTTCTCCCCATGAACATAGACATACCCTCCCTCGACAAGTAGAATACGCACTAGCCATTCAGCACATAGAATTTCTCATCGTTGTTCTAAATCCAAAATAAATCAATGACAACATCACATGACTAGATCCCGACAAGAATCAAATTCATAAGAAAAAAGTGTCTCAAACAATCACAGTAGAACACCCATTGAAATTTTCTGAAAATATTACAACATCTCGTACTACTATCTCAATATCTAGCATCAACACTATATGACTCCAAGGTAAAACAAAACGAGAAAAAAAGACAATGACATAAAATGTTTACCATACATACCACTATTTGTCACACCCCCGAACTAAGTAAACGGCATAAACGTCCGAGGGCGGATAACGTCATGTATAGTATCATAAAAATTGAATAATAGAGATCAAAGCATACAAACATTATATTGATAATTGATAAGTTTTTACATGGTATTTGAATAATTTTTTGACTCCAAAAGTATACAAAAAAAATATAAGACGTAACCATACTAAGCTTCGTCTTCACCAAAACCTATGTGGGTACCTGTCTACTGATTTCTTGATAATACTAGTGGTCTTGAAAAAAGTGTCAACAATTAAGTCGATGAGTTCATAAGCATTTTATATGAGAAATATATGTATTTGTTCCTTGAAAATGATAGCATGTTCTTCCAGAAAAGCCAATATTTTCTTTTAAATGTAATGTAGGTCTTAAATGTTCCAATACTGAATTATATAAGTATTGTTGTACTTTGAAGTAGTATTATGTAGTTTTATATCTTTATAAAACCATTTGAATGAATTTTCCAGAATTGTAAACTATATTGTACTAGAAAATAATGTGATGTAATCGTATGTGTGTAAAACCCTTTGAATGTATGTTTCTAGAAATGTAAATTGTATTGTATTAGGGAAATAGTGGGATGTAGTTTTATATAAATAAAACCATTTGAATACATGTATGTATTCGTAAGCCAAATATATTGTTAATACCCTTTGTGAGTTATTATAACCATACTTAGCGACTGTTGGCGTGTTACGACGTTCTTCATGTTTCGAAATGTTACGACATTTGTCACCCCATACCTGCTAGTCAAACTATAGCTAACAGTTTAGGTGCGGGATTTCCAGTCCCGTATGGATCTATACACAAGTGTCACGCTCTCCCTCCAGAAGACTCTGGTTATAATACATGACTTTTGTTGATACTTAGGTAAGTACTTGAAGACGTGACTCACAAAACCATATTGACTGTTTACGTGTAGTATAATGAAAACTCGTTTTCTTGTAAATGTATGTGTCATCCTTTTATATTATTTACATAGTAAAAAATAATTATACTTTCAAAACAATTATTTCCTTGTCCCTGAAGGTAAAATAGTGTGAATGTTCCATAAACTATACATATTATTGTTTATAAAAATGTTTCGTTGAAATAATGAATCCTTTGTATGCTATTATCAATTTACCCTGACAATAAAGTGAAATGACATAATTATATATGTATGTTTATATAATTATACCCCTTTTTGCTCAACATGTTACAAAAGGGTTAAAGTTGTATTGTATCAAATTTGTACCCATATGTATATTTATATTTAGTAAAAATATAACTCTAACGTTTGTATATTAACACAATTTTACTTGTGTTTTTCTTGTATTCCCACCCCCCCCCCCCCCCCTAAAACATATAAAAATCATGAAAACTATAGGGGTATAAACTCACATCGAGTGTGTTCTTGGTTGAATACAAACTGATAGTGATGATCCTTGGGTTAGAACACGTGAAACTAGTCGTATCCTAATTTGTTTTAAACATATAATACATGTGCAAATTAGATAAACTAACAATTAAAGTTTTAAATAATACTAGTTTGCGTAAGGATACTTACAAGGTTTGAAGGAGTTTCCTGGGAAAGTTGGATGAGGCTACTGGGAATTTGTTTGAAGATGTAAAGGTGTTTGTGAATAAAGTTTGAAGATTAAGAGATGTATATATGAGTTTTGAGAGAAAAGTAACGAAACTTTGAAGTGGAAATGAGATTATAAATGGTGATTTCGGTTGTATATATATATATATATATATATATATATATATATATATATATATATATATATATATGGGATAGAATATGATTTGACACTTGCATTGGGATGTGTATTCTATCACATTGGAAGGAGTGTCACCACTTAAAGTTAGTCATTTCGCCTTATCATCCAACCGAGAACACTTGACTTCTGTCCAATGTGCAACCGAGAACTCAAGATCTTCGGTCAAGGGAGTTCTCGGTGGAGTGGTTCTCAGTCATGGGAGGGTTCTCGGGTATGGGTTCACGGTCTAGGTTGATTTCATTTCAAAGGTGTTCTCGGCCAAAAAGATGAGATTTCGGCCTAAGTGGTTTTTGATTACAAAAACCGAAAACCTTAAAAGCAATATTAAGTTTCCTTATTTAATTTACACTATTTAATTATTTGACTTATATATAACTCATTTGACCTTGGTTTGACTTGCTTGACTTTTATTGACCCGAAATAACCGATTGTTACACTATTACACCGATAATTATTTTCCACCACGTCCTTGGGTTTCCTCATGTTCCCCCAGTCCCAAACATATATCAAAACTTTATCAATTCCTGAGTTTCAGTTCAGACACACCCGAAAGTGTGCTCGAATCCCTCAAACCAAGACTATGGTACCAACTTGTAACGTCTGAAAAATACAAACAAAAATATTCATTTTTAAATCATCAAATCCATACAACTATTTTTTCCAAAACCAATTAGAGTAAAATGTGCTTTCAAACATTAGAGTAAAACAATAACAATCAATGCGGAAAAGCATCAGGGGATGTTGTGCAGTCAAGCCGGACCCTTCCTGTTGGATCTAGAATTACCTAAAAATGTTTAAACCCCAAAACTGTAAGCACAAAGTTTAGCGAGTTCCCCAAAATACCACATACAACACGTACACCACAAAACATAACTATAACGGGTCTAGATCGACTCTATCGGGTTTATGCTAACTCCGGCTTCGCATCAACCCTAAGTCTGCATTGACTCTAAATCTGTATCGACTCTATATAGTAAATTATTTGGTCTCCAAAGAACTCCCTTCAGATCTCACTCGAGCTTAGTAAGATAGAATAAAGAAGGGGGTGAGAAGATATGTTTGGGACGAGACATATTTATCGAAACACTGTGTTGGTCAAGTTATTAGAAGATGTGTGCCCTAAGATGAAGTTAAATCCATTTTGAAATTTTGTCATTTTGAAGCTTGTCGAGGGTATTATGTTCCATAACGAACCACACACAATGTTTTGGACAACAGTCTTTATTGACCCCATATTTTTCGTGATTCGTTCCTGTTTTGCAAAACCCGTGACCGGTGCCAAATGATTAGGTCTGTAACATCTAGAAATCATATGCCACTCACCCCGATCTTAGTATGTGAAATTTTTGACGTTTGGGGCATATACTTCATGGGTTCGTTTCCACCATCGTTTGGCTTTATGTACATCTTGCTAGCAGTGGATTATGTTTCAAAAGGGGTTGAGGCAAAAGCTACTCGGACAGATGATGCGAAGGTTTTGGTTGATTTTGTTAAAACCAATATTTTTGCTATGTTTCTGACACCAAAGGCCATCATCAGTGACCGGGGCACGCATTTCTGCAACCACACCCTTGAGGTTGTTATGAAGAAACATGGTGTTACTCATCCAGTGTCAACTGCTTATCACCCACAAACAAATGGGCAGGCTGAAGTTTCTAATTAGTAGATTAAGGATATCATTGAAAAATGATATACCCAATAAAAAAGGATTGGAGTATTCAGTTAGATTATGCATTATGGGCTCACAGTAGCGTGTATAAAACATCAATAGGAATGCCTCCCTATCGAATGGTGTTTAGGAAGCAATGTCGACTTCTTATGGAGTTAGTGCACCGAGCATACTGGGCTATCAAGAAACATAATATGAGCATGGATGAGGCTACAAAGGAAAGGAGGTTAGATATTCAAGAGCTAGAACAAATCCAGAACGATGCATTACGAGAATGAAGCGATTTATAAGGAAAAATGAAGGCTTTTCATGACAAGATGATCTCGCAAAAAGTATTTAACACCAGTCAAGAGGTACTATTGTATCACTCTCGTTCTATACTTATTTCTGGTAAATTGAGGTCTCGTTAGGTGGGACATTTTGTTGTCACTAACGTGTATGATCATGGTGCCATAGAGATTGAGAGTGAACAAACAATTAAAATTTTCAAGGTTAATTGTCACCGACTCAAACCTTTTTATAAAGGTTTTCAAGTCACGAATGAAGAAGTTGAGCTTGTAGAGGTCCTAACTTACCGAAAATGAAGGAACCAAGTAACAACGTCGAGCCAACGACAGTAAAAACGGACAACTTACCTGGAGGCAACCCGGGTGTTTGAAGTTTTTTTTTTATTTCTTTTGCAACTTTTCTCTATTTCTGGGTGTTTTTAAGAACTTTATTAGATTGTTTTAAAACGTAATCGTGTTTTTCAAAGAAAGTGGCATGAAAGGTTTCTATTTTTACTTTTAAAACTGAAAAAAATGAATTTTTGAACAAAATTCTATCAAAATTTTCACTCAATTCGATCAAATTAGGTCAAGGAGGTTTCGGAAGTTGAAAAAATCGAAAAGGTGGAATTTTTTAAAAATTTCGATCAAAATTCCAAATAAATTCAATCGAATTAATGAATCGAGGTTTTTCGTTTGGAAAAAAGGAAAAATAAATAGAAATATGATCGCCACAATACAAAATTTCGATGGATTTTTCAGTTGAATTTTTGGAACTGCTATAAATTTGACCCTTTGCCCTCATTTTCTAACCACCACCTCTAGAAATCTCTTCCTTGCTCTCTAAAATTCTTATGAACTCGAAAGTTCTCCAAAAATTCAACAAGATTCTCATTTTTTTCGGAATTAAACTCGGAAGGTATAAATCTTTTTCTGTTTACTTTCTCTACACTTCTAAGCCTCTAAAAATAATATCGGAAAGGTTCAAATGTTTAAATTTTATTTTTCAAAATTTTGAACTTGTTTTTCATATCTACGCTTCGTTAGGACGGATCAGGTCCTGAGCTTTTGATCGTTTGTTCTACACTACAAACAGAACAGGGCCATCAGAGCAGAAATTGAAAAATAAAAAAAAATTCAGGCGCGAAAAGTTTACTATTGCTCGACGCATAGTCTGGTATATCTGTTCTGAAACTCAAACTCTTTCTCTTTTTGTTAAATATATATGTGTGGGCTTGCGTATCCGTTTGGGAATATTTAGATATTAGTTAGCTAATTTTTCTTTCTTATCTGAGAAAAAAACAAAATATTTGCATCAGATCGTCCCAAGCTAAACTGAAAATTGCCTCCTCGACTCAATCGCCAAGGGAACCCCCTCCTAGAAACTCATCAAAATCTCTCGAGCTCGAAAGAGCAAAATCGTATGTGGTGGCCTAGTCACTCTTATTGCTATGCATCTTTCAGATCACATACTTGAGGATTTTCAGTTTATAGGGGGCACTGATCAGCAAAGTCAGATAACTGTTCATAATTCGAAGTCAATGTTTGTATGTCGTTAAACCCCACGAGGTAACATATGGTTACACGGGCGTGACAAGTATCTAAACATTTCAGATTCTGCCACTATTCCTCTTTCAGATCCTCTAAGTTCCATGAACTGGCTGCCCTTAACGAATGTTTATGGTATTCAGGTACCATCTTTTCTGCAGTCATGCGCCACCTGCCCTTTGTCTTCCTGACATCCTGACGCCCCCTCATCATCTACTATTCATCCCAACTATCAGAAGGATGATCTTCTTCACGCCATTCATGATGATGATTTTCAGTAACCCGACCCTATGCAGGCTGACTTCCAGGCCGACTTTCAGGATGCCCTCCATCCACCCCCACCCCACCACCTCATTTTGACCCTACCTCCCCTATTACTTACCAACACTATCTCAAGATCCGTCAGGATATTACTGGGATGTAGGAGGATATTTCTAGCACCCGTCAGGATATCACTTGCATCCACACCAACATGGGCCATATGAACACCAATTTTTGGAATTTTCAAGCTCCTTTCGACTCGTTCCAGTAGGAGGTACTCCACCGACTTCCGCCTCTACCTCCTCCTCCTCAGTAGACATTTCCTTCTCCTTCCCAAATATTGAGGACAAAGCTGTATTTTAAGCTTGGAGAGGGGTTTTTATCTTTTTGTATAGTTTTTATTTTTTTTATTTTCTTTTGCATTAGTTTTTTTATAAACAACAAAAAAATCAAAAAATTTTAAAAAATCCATAAAGAATTTTCTTTTATGGTTCTATTTCTTTTCTTAGTTTTTCTTCATAAAAAATATATGAGATGAAGATACTCTTTACATTTGATAGCCCTGCGAAGATGGAAAATGAAAGTCTGATGCTACCGGGTCGTTATTGCAAATGTAGAATTAGATGTCATAAGTAGGGCACCTAAACACCGTATCTGCGACCCCAACCTTAGAAATAAAAGAAAATTTTGTACTGAAACACTTTGTGAGCGGTATTAACAGCTTTGGGATGGTTTGCTTTTAAATGTTAAAAAAGAGCCTTTGTTGACAACTCTGGACCCATACAACATGGACCAATTTGTTGACACGCATTACCCTCCCAGTAACAGAGAGCCCTAATATCATATCCACACAGTCAAGAAGAAAGGAAGGGTACAACTATCATATCTAGTACCCAAGTCAAAATTTCAAGCACTTAATCGAGGAAATCCAAAGAAATTCAGAAGATGATTTAAGAACACATGCTAAAGACAAAGATACAAATTCAAGTTCAATCAAATAAGAAGCCATCTTAAAGTCAAATATGGTGAATGAAGAACTGTGTGATATGATATTTGTGTCTCTTGAAAAAGTGAAAGCATAGGAGTTGGGCCCCTACAGGAGTTGTCCACTACTTGAACGAAAGTTGATTTGACGTGATGAGTTCTTAAGTGTCACAACCCCAAACCGAGACGACGGAAACGTCTGGGGCGGGTGACTTCGTCTTGTAATATTATAACAATTGAATATAAATGATACATAGCAACCAAACATCATACATTACAATATACCAACATTCATTGTTTACAAATTGTACTTATTCTTCCATTACACAAAAATAACATAAAGTATGATGGCTTAAAAAGATAGCAAAACATCTAGATTCAAGGCCCGAGTACTTGTTCACCGAGTCCCTGAGAATATAAGTCGTTTTGAAAAGCGTCAACATAGAATGTTGGTGAGTTCATAAGCATATTTGTAAGAAAACTTTGTAACATCTTTGTTTGTAATAAGTTGTAAAACTCCAGAAAATCCAATATTTTCTTTAAAAGTAATCCATGAGTCTCGTTCCAAAATCATGTAGAATTGTATGCATGTTCTTTATTTTCCTTTGTTTGTATTTGAAAAGAGTGTGCTCCCAAAAAATCCTATATTTTATGTGTATAAAAGAGTTGTGGTCTTAAAACTATAAGTCCGGAGTGGTGAAATTAGTTTACAAAATAGACGAAACATAGTTATGTGTTTTATAAAACTAGTAGAGTGTATATCCTTTGTAAATTCAAATAATGTTGTTATTATCTATGTGATTCGTTACAACCATGCTAATATAACTAACACACCTGTCTTGAAATTCTTCAGGCGTCGGTTTCTATAAGATACTTGTCACCCTAGACTGGCTCGTCTAGCTGTAGCGAACAACTCAGGTGTGGGGGTGTCAACCCCATATAGATCTATACACAGTTACCTCGCTCTCCCTCTAGGATACTCTAATTATACCTACAGGACTTATGGTGTACTCTAAGTAGGTACGGTGAAGGAGTATCTCACAAAAACCTCAACAACATTTATGCGAGTTTATTGATTAACTCATATGACGTTCTTAGTGTAAATTCAAGACTGCAGTTTTATGACACGTGATTTACAGCTTTATGACGTACAACTTAACACTTGTATTATTAAAAGCTTTATGATGGACATATTATGACACGCTAATATTCTTGTCGTAAAACTCTATTTTGCATGCCAGTTATATTAAAATATGTATAATCATATTTATAAATAATTACTAATGACTTGTCAACTTACAATATGTGTTGTAAGCGTAACAAAATATTCTAGGTTTTAAACCTTTGAAATAGTGCAACCTTTTACGATATTTTACCAATAAAACTATATTTTAGTATAATATTCACGGAAGCTGCCATTCAGGGGACGGTCGATACTTTCACCAAGGCACACGAAGCCTCCATCAACTCTGCTATTGTTGCTATAGATGCATCAACAAAGGCTTGTGCTGCTGCGACCGAAAAAGTCGAAAAACTATTTCGAGATGCTACCCTCTTTTTAGAGTCTTTGCAGGGGGCAGCCGAATCTAATGCAGCGAAGGTTAATTCTGTTGTTGAGAAGCTGGCTACTTCCTTTGAAACAGAACATCACCACTTCACCAGTCTTCGTCAGACCCTAGATCCAGACAACAAATCCTTCCAGACAACCGTTGAGGATCGCCTAACCAAGCTCCAAAAAGACCTTGCCACGGAAAATTATGTGATGGATGCGCTTGCACGCAAAACAACTGCGCTAAAAACCAAGAGTCTTCAACTTTCCCAAACTGAGAAGGAGGTTGATTCTCTTCGGTCCGAGCATGCTGTGATTAAGAGTTTTGTTTCAGATGTACACGGAGCCCTCTCAAACATCATTGAAGCGCATGACCCAATTCTCAACTACTCAGTGAGGCGAACTCTTGCTGAGAAACTTGCTCCTGCCCTTGCCATGCTTAGCAAAATTGAGGGGCTTCCTGAGCAAGTGGTCCATCCAAAACTAGGGGGAGAAGGAGCTTCAAAGGGCAGTAATCAATCTCAACCTCCTCCTGTTTCCACAGCTCAATCCCAACCGCCTCCAATTTCTTCATCAGTTCCAACTAAAGCAACCGAACCACCAACAACTGGTCATGCATCATGTTCAGGTGCTCAAGACAAAGGCAAAAAGGTTCTCGATGACAGCGATGGAGACGAAGACAAAGAAACCATTGCTGATATTTTGAAGAAACAGGCCAGGGGACAAGGAACTGGACATGAATGCTCGGATTGCTAGGGAGGCCGAAGCAAATGAAAGGAGGATGAAGGAGGCTCATGATCTCCTTGAAAGTCGAAAAACCCTATTCCCTCCATGGACTCTTGAGAAGCTTGTCAAAGAAGCTATCGAGTCCCCCAACATCCTCTAGCTTGAACATGTGATCTCTTTGGACAGGGCTAATTCTGTTGAGTCTCAATTCGACATGCCCTTGACCCGAAAGGCATTTATCTTTCATGCATTTCCCCACTTAGCTGAAGTCCCTCATCCTCACCCGAAGGTTGATAGGGAACTTATTGATTTCTATATGAGGTTTGCTCAGCCTCAGTATCAGACGTGGAATGCACAGAAGATTGTTAATGTTCGGGTCCTCAAACCCTTTCGGGAGGGTAACTTCACGAACGTCAGATTTAAAGTCTTGAGGGGGTCAGATAAAGCCGAACATGCCATTTCTCTCGCTGATCTCCCTAACCTAAATCCTCACGATTGGATCATCCTGCATAACATCCTCCTCACCAATGAAACTGAATATGGGCCAATCATAGATCACTTCAAGAGGATGTTGGTTTGTTATATCTTGGAGGTTGCCAAGTTGGATCAGCAAATTACTAATGTACTTAGAAAGAAGCCCACCATCTCCCCAGTTGGCTCTGCAAGTGATCTGAATAAAATGCAGATGCGTAGGATTGATCCGAAGCGAAACTCAGTTATGTTCACCAGGAAAGAAGGCCAGAAATGTCTGTTCGCTTTGGCTGACAAACATCTTTACACCACTTCGTGTCTGGAGCATGTTCTGGGGATCATGAATCAGTGTAAGCAAAATTCTGAAGATGATAAGAAATATTTCAATGACATGGTCCACCGGTATATTCATTTCCGACGAACTCTTCTTTCCCTCATTCCTTGCCTGTTCAAAACCACGAAGAAGGTTGATGCAGCAGGATCAAGTAAGCAAAAGTAGAGTCTCGCCCCAATTGACGCAAAGGGGGAGATTGATGGGTCCATTATGTGTTGCTTCTTGGGCTCGGTCCTTAGCCCAGTTTTGTATCCGGATTGGGTCTGTCCATCTGTGATTTAATTATTAGGGTTTAGTATTTATAGATGCTTGCATGCATCTTTGTACGTAGCTGTTTAGTCGATCATTCAAAGCGATCATTGTTTTTATCGATTGTAACCCTAAAAGCCTCTACAGTGGAAGTTCTTCATCGAGCTCTGCTGAGGCGTGAATTTATTGAATCATTCATCTCATTATTGATTCATTCTCTTGTTTGTTATTTTGTTTGCATTATTCTGATTAACCTGTGTAAGATCTAAATGATCAAAGAGATTTTCAACTCATCAGAATCAGTACATATTACATCATTTTCGATAAAAAGATGAATGGAATTTATGTTAAAGACGATATGAGTTAAATAGTTGAACAATAGGTGTTAAAACATGGTAGAGGTTCATAAGTATTGATATAAGATAAAACGTATAGAATTGCACATAACACCTTTAATTTACCACCTACAACCTTTTATTTACAACCTAAAAACTTCAACTTACCAATTACCACCTACCACCATCAAATTACCATCTTACCACCTTAAATTATCCTAACAATCTTTAGTTTCTAACTAACACCTTAGTTGATTACTATGTAATGTGTTTTAGTGATATTAGTCTCATATTCAATGAAATTGAGCTAATGTTAAAATGGTGTTTGGAATTGTGATGCACAATATTATTATACTGGTTTCGATATTAATAAGTTTTTTGAAGGCCTGGATTGTCAACTACCAAATAAGAGGCGCGATGGAATTTTCAAAGAAATGGCAGTTATTCAAGAACACAATCAGACATAATCGAAAAACAATTGAATACTAAATGAACATGTATACCTTGTCATTGATATGGTAAAAGAAAAATCATAAATGGGTGAAATAGACTAAAATAATTTAAGAGGTAGAAAAGCAGATTCATGGTGGGGAAGCAGATATTACCACACTTATAGCGTAACCTAACAATCTTATAAATGTTTTTATAATGAAAAGAGGTTTTATTAACCGCATAAAAGCTAAGTATCTTCTATAACTACAAGATGTTTGTCTTGTAATTAAGTCTGTAATGAATGGCATAGGTGTAATAGCTTTGTAAATTTCTTTTATCAATTTGTAATTTTTCTTTAACTAGTGAAATTGAAAAAAATGGCATTTATGAAAAATATTACAAATATTTACCTAAATGTACATGCACCCTAAGATCTAGGTTTTTACTAGTTATAGAAATGAACTTTAGAAACAAATTATAGAGAAACATACTAAGTTGTTGATTCCTCGATTGAGATATTGTGAATACCAATGATTGTAGTGGATGAAGGACTCAAAGTAGAAACCTTCTAATGGAGTGATATCCACAAACTCCAAAAGCAAATAAGGAAAAACCATAGATGAGGGTTTATTTAAAATTCATTAACCCCATGAAAGGGGTTATGAAATTCATATATAGGGAGAGAGAGAGAGAGAGAGAGAGAGAGAAATAGAGCTTGAACAAAAATTAGAAGGAATAATAGCTACTAGGGTTTAACCCTCGATAGTCTATTTATAAGTTGCAGTTAAATCCTTATCTGAATCTGATGCGTGTATAGGGGCTATTTTTGGATGGAAGAGAGAGAGAGAGAGAGAGAGAGAGAGAGAGAGGGTTAGAACACGAGATTACTAGGGTAGAGAAGAGGATATGGTTAGTTCATACCTCAACACCTATTGAAGCAAGAATTAGGTTGAATGCTAAGAATTTCATAAAACATTGAAATTTCATAAAACACTGAAATTTATTATGTTTTCACAATTTTAGAAGTTTTAGTGGTAAAAGTTTACATAACCAAAAATTTACCATTTTAGAGTGTAAACTGTCGTATTTACCATTTTCAAGCTTTTATAACCATAAATGCATTAACATTTCTTTGACATTATTTGTGATTTTTAACACACATTTCAAAGAACCATTTTCACTTAGCAACTTGTCTCATTTTCGAAATGAACCCAAAATTTGTGAGACTTATACCAAGATAACTTTGTTCCAACAACTTGAGACTTTGAGAAATCTTGTGTTTAAGGAGTATTAGCATGAGATATTAACATTTCAACACACATAGACGTATATACACACAAATACATTCAAATATCCAATGATTTCAAAAAAGACTTGACTTGTATACTCCCCCAAAAGGATGAAAAATTGAAAAGAGTGGGGTATGAAGCTCACCTTGAGTTGTTTCATGGGTTTTTTGGAGTGATGTAGTGAAGATCTTAAGCCTAAATTTTTGCATGAATTGATGAACTTCCTTGGAAAGAATGTTGTCCTAAGAGTTTTTATCACATATTATTATGTGTAAAATAATATGAATCTATCATGAAAGTGATATAAAATACTAGATTAATGGGATAACTTACAAAAAACTCTAAGGAAAGCTTGAGGAGTTAAGCTTTTAGCAAATCCTTACTCTTGTTCTTGAGAGGAAAATTTGAGAGAGAGAGAGAGAGTATGAGAGAAGTTGGAGAATAAGAGAAATGGTGGGGTTTGTGTTTTTTTCCTACTGTCGTTGTTAAGGAGATAAAGGAAGATGGGATATGTTCTTGGTAATCTGAAGGTTAAAAAACTGTTTTTTGGTGTGTAATTTGTGGGTTACTGTGAATTGCATGGAGAATGGGGAATTACATCACATCATAAAGTCAAACCCTCTTATCACTTTATAATTTAAGATAATATCTTTATAAATCCTAGATATTATCTTTACGTAAATATGTTTTAATATTCAAATTTGGCACAAAGTAGGGGTTTAAGGGGTCTAAGTTATGAAAGAAAACGTGTTTGGTGGGATTTCCGATGTCAAAATATCTTAAAATGAAGAAAAGGTCCGAAATGGAAAAAATCCGGAGTGGAGTCTTGAACCTGTGAGGGTCCGAAGTGGTCAGGAAGTTCCGGAGCCAAATTAGTAGTTTCCGGAGTGGCTGGTGCTTTCGAGAGGGTTCGGTTCCGGAGTGCCTTCTTCCGAGATGCGAAGGAGACCGGTGCAAGATGGTTCGGAAGTTGGTCCTTCCGGAGCAATGTGAAGCTTTCCGAATTCAGAAGTTATAGATCAGCAGGTGTCCGGAGCGAGATTGTCCGGGTGAAGGAATCTGAAGCTAACTCAGAAGGTTCCGAAGTAGGAGATGTTCCGGCCCAAGAGGATTCTGGACCAAGAAGAGAGGCTCCGAGAATGAATAGTGTATTCCGAAATGAGCTTGTTCTTTTGAGTTTTCTCCTTCCATTTTAAGTTCTTTCGACCAAGGGAGGGATGTAATGGTACGGGCGGTTATGAGAATTTGGGAGTGATTTGAGATACATAATACATAGAGAGATTTGAGATACATACTTTGTATTATAATTGAAAAACATACACCAGGAAACATAGTCTTATAAGACCAATTATAACTACTGCTTACTAATTGTTTATGCATGTTTAATGCTTTGTGATAAAATAAAAATAATACATACTAGGAAAAAAACATTACATATTAGAAGTACACGACATTGTTAAGAACATTCCAAGCAGATGCTTGTGTATAGTTCCTCCCGTCACTTTTGAAATTTGTATTGCTAATTATTTTCCTCGAAAATATGAAGTTAATCATCATTCATATGTGCATTTTTTATGATGTGGTAAATGCAATTTAACATTGTGACCTTTCATTTTTCCCTTAAACTTTTTTGACTTGTTGGTGTGTGCGATAGGTTCCAAGACCTAATTTATTGTGAAAAAAAAATACAATCTGCCAATCAAAATTGATCCAACAATCTAATGCATGGGATCAATGATATTATCCTCTATAACTATAATCGAAGAACTTTCCAGTGCAAGATCTTCCTTAATGCTCGATGGAATCAGTACATATTACATCATTTTCGATGAAAAGATGAATGGAATTTATGTTAAAGTCGATATGAGTTAAATAGTTGAACAATAGGTGTTAAAACATGGTAGAGCTTAATAAGTATTGATATAAGAAAAAACGCATAGAATTGCACATAACACCTTTAATTTACCACCTACAACCTTTTATTTACAACCTACAAACTTCAATTTACCAATTACCACCTACCACCATCAAATTACCATCTTACCACCTTCAATTATCCTAACAATCTTTAGTTTCTAGCTACCACCTTAGTTGATTACTATGTAATGTGTTTTAGTGATATTAGTCTCATATTCAATGAAATTGAGCTAATGTTAAAATGGTGTTTGGAATTGTGATGCACAATATTATTATACTGGTTTCGATATTAATAAGTTTTTTGAAGGCCTGGATTGTCAACAACCAAATAAGACGCGCGACGGAATTTTCAAAGAAATGGCAGTTATTGAAGAACACAATCAAACATAATCGAAAAACAATTGAATACTAAATGAACATGTATACATTCTCATTGATATGGTAAAAGAAAAATCATGAATGGCTGAAAGAGACTAAAATAATTTAAGAGGTAGAAAAGCAGATTCATGGTGGGGAAGCAGATATTACCATACTTATAGCGTAACCTAACGATCTTATAAATGTTTTTAGAATAAAAAGAGGTTTTATTAACCGCATAAAAGCTAAGTATCTTCTATAACTACAAGATGTTGTCTTGTAATTAAGTCTGTAATGAATGGCATAGGTGTAATAGCTTTGTAAATTTCTTTTATCAATTTGTAATTTTTCTTTAACTAGTGAAATTGAAAAAAAAAATGGCATTTATGAAAAATATTACAAATATTTACCTAAATGTACATGCACCCTAAGATCTAGGTTTTTACTAGTTATAGAAATGAACTTTAGAAACAAACTATAGAGAAACATACTAAGTTGTTGATTCCTCGATTGAGATATTGTGAATACCAATGATTGTAGTGGATGAAGGACTCAAAGTAGAAACCCTCGAATGGAGTGATATCCACAAACTCCAAAAGCTAAAAAGGAAAAACCATAGATGAGGGTTTATTTAAAATTCATTAACCCCAGAAAAAGGGGTTATGAAATTCATATATAGGGAGAGAGAGAGAGAGAGAGAGAGAGAGAGAGAGAGAGAGAAATAGAGCTTGAACAAAAATTAGAAGGAATAATAGCTACTAGGGTTTAACCCTCGGTAGCCTATTTATAAGTTGCAGTTAAATCCTTATCTGATTCTGATGCGTGTATAGGGGCTATTTTTGGATGGAAAAGAGAGAGAGAGAGGGTTAGAACACGAGATTATGAGGGTAGAGAACAAGATATGGTTAGTTCATACCTCAAGACCTATTGAAGCAAGAATTAGGTTGAATGCCAAGAATTTCATAAAACATTGAAATTTTGATAAAACACTGAAATTTATTATGTTTTCACAATTTCAGAAGTTTTAGTGGTAAAAGTTTACATAACCAAAAATTTACCATTTTAGAGTGTAAACTGTCGTATTTACCATTTTCAAGCTTTTGTATCCATAAATGCATTAACATTTCTTTGACATTATTTTTGATTTTTAACACACATTTCAAAGAACCATTTTCACTTAGCAACTTGTCTCATTTTCGAAATGAACCCAAAATTTGTGAGACTTATACCAAGATAACTTTGTTCCAACAACTTGAGACTTTGAGAAATCTTGTGTTTAAGGAGTATTAGCATGAGATATTAACATTTCAACACACATAGACGTATATACACACAAATACATGCAAATATCCAACTATTTCAAACAAGACTTAACTTGTATACTCCTCCAAAAGGATGAAAAATTGAAAAGAGTGGGGTATGAAGCTCACCTTGAGTTGTTTTATGGGTTGTTTGGAGTGATGTAGTGAAGATCTTAAGCCTAATTCTTGGATGAATTCATGAACATCCTTGGAAAGAATGTTGTCCTAAGAGTTTTTATCACATATTATTATGTGTGAAATAATATGAATCTATCATGAAAGTGATATAAAATACTAGATTAATGGGATAACTTACCAAAAACTCTAAGGAAAGCTTGAGGAGTTAAGCTTTTAGCAAATCCTTACTCTTGTTCTTGAGAGGAAAATTTGAGAGAGAGAGAGAGAGAGTATGAGAGAAGTTGGAGAATAAGAGAAATGGTGGGGTTTGTGTTTTTGCCTACTGTCGTTGTTAAGGAGATAAAGGAAGATGGGATATGTTCTTGGTAATCTGAAGGTTAAAACACCGTTTTTTGGTGTGTAATGGCGGGTTACTGTTTATTGCATGGAGAATGGGAAATTACATCACATCATAAAGTCAAACCCTCTTATCACTTTATAGTTTAAGATAATATCTTTATAAATCCTAGATATTATCTTTATGTAAATATGTTTTAATATTCAAATTTGGCACAAAGTAGGGTTTTAAGGGGTCTAAGTTATGAAAAAAAAACGAGTTTGGTGGGATTTCCGACGTCAAAATATCTTAAAACGAAGAAAAGGTCCGAAATGGAAAAAAAAATCCGGAGAGGAGTCTTGAACCTGCGAGGGTCCGAAGTGGTCAGGATGTTTCGGAGCCAAATTAGTAGTTTCCGGAGTGGCTGGTGCTTTCGAGAGGGTTTGGTTCCGGAGTGCCTTCTTCCGAGATGCGAAGGAGACCGGTGCAAGATAGTTCGGAAGTTGGTCCTTCCGGAGCAATGTGAAGCTTTCCGAATTCAGAAGTTACAGATTAGCAGGTGTCAGGAGCGAGATTGTCCGGGTGAAGGAATCTGAAGCTAACTCAGAAGGTTCCGAAGTAGGAGATGTTCCGGCCCAAGAGGATTCTGGACCAAGAAGAGAGGCTCCGAGAATGAATAGTGTATTCCGAAATGAGCTTGTTCTTTTGAGTTTTCTCCTTCCATTTTAAGTTCTTTCGACCAAGGGAGGGATGTAATGGTACGGGCGATTATGAAAATTTGGGAGTGATTTGAGATACATTATACATAGAGAGATTTGAGATACATACTTTGTATTATAATTGAAAAACATACACCAGGAAACATAGTCTTATTAGAACAATTATAACTACTGCTTACTAATTTTTTATGCATGTTTAATGCTTTGTGAGAAAATAAAAATAATACATACTAGGAAAAAAACATTACATATTAGAAGTACACGACATTGTTAAGAACATTCCAAGCAGATGCATGTGTATAGTTCCTCCCGCCACTTTTGAAATTTGTATTGCTAATTATTTTCCTCGAAAATATGAAGTTAATCATCATTCATATGTGCATTTTTTATGATGTGGTAAATGCAATTTAACATTGTGACCTTTCCTTTTTCCCTTAAACTTTGTTGACTTGTTTGTGTGTGCGATAGGTTCCAAGACCTAATTTATTGTGAAAAAAATACAATCTGCCAATCAAAATTGATCCAACAATCTAATGCATGGGATCAATGATATTATCCTCTATAACTATAATCGAAGAACTTTCCAGTGCAAGATCTTTCTTAATACTCGATGGAATCAGTACATATTACATCATTTTCGATGAAAAGATGAATGGAGTTTATGTTAAAGTCGATATGAGTTAAATAGTTGAACAATAGGTGTTAAAACATGGTAGAGCTTAATAAGTATTGATATAAGATAAAACGCATAGAATTGCACATAACACCTTTAATTTACCACCTACAACCTTTTATTTACAACCTACAAACTTCAATTTACCAATTACCACCTACCACCATCAAATTACCATCTTACCACCTTCAATTATCCTAACAATCTTTAGTTTCTAGCTACCACCTTAGTTGATTACTATGTAATGTGTTTTAGTGATATTAGTCTCATATTCAATGAAATTGAGCTAATGTTAAAATGGTGTTTGGAATTGTGATGCACAATATTATTATACTGGTTTCGATAGTAATAAGTTTTTTGAAGGCCTGGATTGTCAACAACCAAATAAGACGCGCGATGGAATTTTCAAAGAAATGGCAGTTATTGAAGAACACAATCAAACATAATCGAAAAAGAATTGAATACTAAATGAACATGTATACATTCTCATTGATATGGTAAAAGAAAAATCATGAATGGGTGAAAGAGACTAAAATAATTTAAGAGGTAGAAAAGCAGATTCATGGTGGGGAAGCAGATATTACCACACTTATAGCGTAACCTAACGATCTTATAAATGTTTTTAGAATAAAAAGAGGTTTTATTAACCGCATAAAAGCTAAGTATCTTCTATAACTACAAGATGTTTATCTTGTAATTAAGTCTGTAATGAATGGCATAGGTGGAATAGCTTTGTAAATTTCTTTTATCAATTTGTAATTTTTCTTTAACTAGTGAAATTGAAAAAAAATGGCATTTATGAAAAATATTACAAATATTTACCTAAATGTACATGCACCCTAAGATCTAGGTTTTTACTAGTTATAGAAATGAACTTTAGAAACAAACTATAGAGAAACATCCTAAGTTGTTGATTCCTCGATTGAGATATTGTGAATACCAATGATTGTAGTGGATGAAGGACTCAAAGTAGAAACCCTCGAATGGAGTGATATCCACAAACTGCAAAAGCTAACAAGGAAAAACCATAGATGAGGGTTTATTTAAAATTCATTAACCCCAGAAAAAGGGGTTATGAAATTCATATATAGGGAGAGAGAGAGAGAGAGAGAGAGAGAGAGAGAGAGAGAAATAGAGCTTGAACAAAAATTAGAAGGAATAATAGCTACTAGGGTTTAACCCTCGGTAGCCTATTTATAAGTTGCAGTTAAATCCTTATCTGATTCTGATGCGTGTATAGGGGCTATTTTTGGATGGAAAAGAGAGAGAGAGAGAGAGGGTTAGAACACGAGATTATGAGGGTAGAGAACAGGATATGGTTAGTTCATACCTCAAGACCTATTGAAGCAAGAATTAGGTTGAATGCCAAGAATTTCATAAAACATTGAAATTTCATAAAACACTGAAATTTATTATGTTTCCACAATTTCAGAAGTTTTAGTGGTAAAAGTTTTCATAACAAAAAATTTACCATTTTAGAGTGTAAACTGTCGTATTTACCATTTTCAAGCTTTTGTATCCATAAATGCATTAACATTTCTTTGACATTATTTTTGATTTTTAACACACATTTCAAAGAACCATTTTCACTTAGCAACTTGTCTCATTTTCGACATGAACCCAAAATTTGTGAGACTTATACCAAGATAACTTTGTTCCAACAACTTGAGACTTTGAGAAATCTTGTGTTTAAGGAGTATTAGCATGAGATATTAACATTTCAACACACATAGACGTATGTACACACAAATACATGCAAATATCCAACGATTTCAAACAAGACTTGACTTGTATACTCCTCCAAAAGGATGAAAAATTGAAAAGAGTGGGGTATGAAGCTCACCTTGAGTTGTTTTGAGGGTTGTTTGGAGTGATGTAGTGAAGATCTTAAGCCTAATTCTTGGATGAATTCATGAACTTCCTTGGAAAGAATGTTGTCCTAAGAGTTTTTATCACATATTATTATGTGTGAAATAATATGAATCTATCATGAAAGTGATATAAAATACTAGATTAATGGGATAACTTACCAAAAACTCTAAGGAAAGCTTGAGGAGTTAAGCTTTTAGCAAATCCTTACTCTTGTTCTTGAGAGGAAAATTTGAGAGAGAGAGAGAGAGAGAGAGAGAGAGTATGAGAGAAGTTGGAGAATAAGAGAAATGGTGGGGTTTGTGTTTTTGCCTACTGTCGTTGTTAAGGAGATAAAGGAAGATGGGATATGTTCTTGGTAATCTGAAGGTTAAAACACTGTTTTTTGGTGTGTAATGGCGGGTTACTGTTTATTGCATGGAGAATGGGAAATTACATCACATAATAAAGTCAAACCCTCTTATCACTTTATAGTTTAAGATAATATGTTTATAAATCCTAGATATTATCTTTATGTAAATATGTTTTAATATTCAAATTTGGCACAAAGTAGGGTTTTAAGGGGTCTAAGTTATGAAAAAAAACGAGTTTGGTGGGATTTCCGACGTCAAAATATCTTAAAACGAAGAAAAGGTCCGAAATGGAAAAAAATCCGGAGAGGAGTCTTGAACCTGCAAGGGTCCGAAGTGGTCAGGATGTTTCGGAGCCAAATTTGTAGTTTCTGGAGTGGCTGGTGCTTTCGAGAGGGTTCGGTTCCGGAGTGCTTTCTTCCGAGATACGAAGGAGTCCGGTGCAAGATGGTTCGGTAGCTGGTCCTTCTGGATCAATGCGAAGCTTTCCGAAGTCAGAAGTTCCAGATCAGCAGGTGTCCGGAGCGAGATTGTATGGGTGAAGGAATCTGAAGCTAACTCAGAAGGTTCCGAAGTAAGAGATGTTCCGGCCCAAGAGGGTTCCGGACCAAGAAGAGAGGCTCCGAGAATGAATAGTGTATTCCAAAATGAGCTTGTTCTTTTGAGTTTTCTCCTTCCATTTTAAGTTGTTTTCAACCAAGGGAGGGATGGAATGGTACAGGCGGTTATGAAAATTTGGGAGAGATTTGAGATACATTATACATAGAGAGATTTGGGAGTGATTTGAGATACATACTTTGTATTATAATTGCAAAACATACACCAGGAAACATAGTCTTATAAGAATAATTATAACTACTGCTTACTACTTTTTTATGCATGTTTAATGCTTTATGATAAAACAATAATAATACATACTAGGAAAAAAAACATTACATATTAGAAGTACACGACATTGTTAAGAACATTCCAAGCAGATGCATGTGTAAAGTTCCTCCCGTCACTTTTGAAATTTGTATTGCTAATTATTTTCCTCGAAAATATGAACTTAATCATCATTCATATGTGCATTTTTTATGATGTGATATATGCAGTTTAACATTGTGACCTTTCCTATTTCCCTTAAACTTTGTTGACTTGTTGGTGTGTGCGATAGGTTCCAAGACCTAATTTATTGTGAAAAAAAAACAATCTGCCAATCGAAATTGATCCTACAATCTAAAGCATGGGATCAATGATATTATCCTCAATAACTATAATCGAAGAACTTTCCAGTGCAAGATCTTCCTTAATACTCGATGGAATCAGTACATATTACATCATTTTCGATGAATGGAATTTATGTTAAAGTCGATATGAGTTAAATAGTTGAAAAATAGGTGTTAAAACCTGGTTGAGGTTAATAAGTATTGATATAAGATAAAACGTATAGAATTGCACATAACACCTTTAATTTACCACCTATAACCTTTTATTTACAACCTACAACCTTCAATTTACCAATTACCACCTACCACCATCAAATTACCATCTTACCACCTTTAATTATCCTAACAATCTCTAGTTTCTAACTACCACCTTAGTTGATTACTATGTAATGTGTTTTAGTGATATTAGTCTCATATTCAATGAAATTGAGCTAATGTTAAAATGGTGTTTGGAATTGTGATGCACAATATTATTATACTGGTTTCGATATTAATAAGTTTTTTGAAGGCCTGGATTGTCAACTACCAAATAAGATGCGCGATGGAATTTTCAAAGAAATGGCAGTTATTGAAGAACACAATCAGACATAATCGAAAAAGAATTTAATACTAAATGAACACGTATACATTCTCATTGATATGGTAAAAGAAAAATCATGAATGGGTGAAAGAGACTAAAATAATTTTAGAGGTAGAAAAGCAGATTCATGGTAGGGAAGCAGATATTACCACACTTATAGCATAACCTAACGATCTTATAAATGTTTTTAGAATAAAAAGAGGCTTTATTAACCTCATAAAAGCTAAGTATCTTCTATAACTACAAGATGTTTGTCTTGTAATTAAGTTAGTAATGAATGGCATAGGTGTAATAGCTTTGTAAATTTCTTTTATCAATTTGTAATTTTTCTTTAACTAGTGAAATTGAAGAAAAATGGCATTTATGAAAAATATTACAAATATTTACCTAAATGTACATGCACCCTAAGATCTAGGTTTTTACTAGTTATAGAAATGAACTTTAGAAACAAACTATAGAGAAACATACTAAGTTGTTGATTCCTCGATTGAGATATTGTGAATACTAATGATTGTAGTAGATGAAGGACTCAAAGTAGAAACCCTCTAATGGAGTGATATCCACAAAGTCCAAAAGCTAAAAAGGAAAAATCATAGATGAGGGTTTATTTAAAATTCATTAACCCCAGAAAAGGGGTTATGAAATTCATATATAGGGAGAGAGAGAGAGAGAGAGAGAGAGAGAGAGAAATAGAGCTTGAACAAAAATTAGAAGGAATAATAGCTACTAGGGTTTAACCCTCAGTAGTCTATATATAAGTTGCAGTTAAATCCTTAGTTGATTCTGATGCGTTTATAGGGGCTATTTTTGGATGGAAGAGAGAGAGAGGGTTAGAATACGAGATTATGAGGGTAGAGAAGAGGATAGGGTTAGTTTATACCTCAAGACCTATTGAAGCAAGAATTAGGTTGAATGCCAAGACCTATTGACACACAACACAATACACGATAAGAGACCTATCTTATGTGAGAAATGGAGAAAATTGCAACAAGTTCAAGTGATTATTTATTCATAGAAATCAGCCCTATATATTGTTGATAGGAGCCATGAGTTACAAAAGTGAAAAGGCTCATCATTAAGAGCTTTTATTTAAATAGTTCATTAACTAGTAGCCAAGAACTACTATAAACTCCCAAAAACTCTTCAATTTTCGTCCATGCTACACACAAGACAAGGAAATGGTTCAAATTTCTTCCATGATCACCAACAAGTCCAAAAAAATGTGGTCACAACTTCCATGTAGCCAAAACAAATCAGCCCACCCCATTTCAAGCCCAAATCCACGAAATCAAGCACACTCCAAATCCCAAATTCGTAAAGCCCATCTCCTTGGCAAGTAATCCTATTTTATTTGGGCTATGTAGGTCCAAACATATATCAGATTCAAACCAGCCATATCCTCATTAGGGACTCCTCAAAATCGTCCCCTATATGCTCTATAGGAGCTTCTGGAATATTACAATTAACTTCTTCGATTAATTGACATTCAAGCGTTTTAATTAATTAAAAAATATTATTAAAAAAGAAAATGATTTCAGAATAATTTATTAATTACAATATAAATTAAGAATATATTTTCTCCATTTCATTTTATCTATTTGTGTCATGAGGCCTACCAAAGCGGACCCTGCCATTATTAGAAATATTAAAAAAATAATTAATGACCTTGGACATTATTTCCAACAGTCTCCCACTAGGACAAATACTTACCTTTTATGATCTAATATTTCATTAAAAATAAACAGAGAGTAGTCATCCAATGCAATTGGAAAACTCTAATCAAGATCAAAATCATTTTCTCTAGATTTCTCTATGAACATGGGATATGGATATGGGTGAATCTCAATGTTTAATATTTTGTTTCTCGATTAATGATTTTTGAAGGTCATATCTGACTTCTAAATTGAACCCATCAACTTAGTCAAGGCGCGACCGAGCACTTAAGATGTTAACACTAAATCAACCGGGGGGGGGGGGGGGGGGGGGCTATAGATATTGCTTCCTAGTTAAGAAAATGAACAAATAAAGTTTGAATACATAGTTTTTTCTATTCATCTAATGATAAATGGACATAACCTTTATGACTACCACATATGGATAACATTATAGTAGACCAATGTACATCAAATTTCGCAAAAAAAACATTTGCATCTCGTTAAGAAGAATAAATGATATTATCATCTTAGTATTACATGTGACTAGATCCATGAAGTAATATTTATGTTTGGATTGTTCCAATACTTAAAATCTCTATTTTCAAGTACTCCCAAGTGTTAGTGCAATCTCTATTGCAATGTCCAATTTCTATGGTCGATTACCTAATAGTCAGAAAGCCTTAAACTACTCCCTCACTTCATAGAGTGTAGCAACATATGGTGTTTTGAATATAAATATACACTCTGGAAGTAGGTTCAAAACATGCAAAAATGAAACATGGTATTTAATTCACATAACTTTGCTAGCGCCACTGTGGGAGTAGCCTACTTGGTAGTGGCTTTGCCTCTTAGATTGGAGGTCTCGAGTTCTATTCGAGGCATTGATGGTTTTGTGATACTACCTGCTTTCGTTATACTAATTGCTAACCACTAATCATGTTGTTCAAAGAAAAACATAACTTTGATAGCAAAGTAAATATATTTATTAGGTCACTACAAAGTAAACATTAAAACATTTATAATTCACATTGTTATATGTTTCAAAATAATTCAAACTAATCATCTAAGCTTTTGCATTATATAGATATCTAGTTTCATGCCAATGGTCCTGACATGACCATCACATTTCTCACTCGATAATGGATTTGTGAAAGGATCAGTAGGATTCTCCTCAGACGGAACTCTATTTACAACAATATCTTTGTGTTCTACTATATGTCGAATGTAGTGGTCCTTAACTTCTTTCGTCAATGTGACTGCGCCTTTGTTATCACAAAATATCTCCATGGGTTCTTTGATGCTTAGTACAACTCCAAGATCATCGATGAACTTCTTTAACCATGTAGCTTCCTTTGTTGCTTTACTAGCTGCAATATACTCTAACTCACACGTTGAGTCTGCCACTATCTTCTTTTCAGAACATTTGCAATTAAGCGCTCCCCCATTCAATAATAACACCAAACCTGATTACGAACATCAGTTATCCATATCATTCTGGCAACTTGCATCTATATAACATGTAACTCACAACTTTTCTTTTCCTCCATATGCTAAGAACATATCCTTAGGTCTCTTTAGATACTTGAGGATATTCTTCATGGTTGTCCATCGACTATTTCCTGTATTCTCATGATATTGAATCAGCATGCTCATGGCATATGAGATATCATGTCTAGTACATGTCATATCATACATGATCAATCATATAACAAAAAGGTATGGGACTCGACTCATTCTTTCTAGTTCTTTAGTCATATTCGGTGAATGATCTTTACACAATCTTATGCCATGTTTCATGGGTAGATGCACTTTCTTCCCATCTTCAATTTTGAATATTTTCAAAATATTATCAAAGTACATACTTTAGCTTAGTCCAACTAAATTTTTTGATCTTTCTTTATAGATACTTATGCGCAATATAGAAGTTGCATCTCCTAGGTCCATAGTGAAACACTTCCCAAGACAAGTCTTCACATTGTACAACATTAAGATGTCATTTCCTATAAGAAGTAGGCCATTAACACAAAATACTAGAAATACCACATTACTCCTATTGGTTGTGACATATACACAAGACCATAACTTCTAGAAAATACAAATTCCTTGATCTTTTTATGAAAGCAAGGATTCCAGCTTTGTGATGCTTGTTTGAGTCCATAATGTACCTCTCAGTATTGCACACTATATTAGGATATTTTGAATCAATGAAGCTTTTGAGTTGTGTCATAAAACATTCTCTATCAATTTCCCGTTAAAGAAAGTAGTCTTCATATCCATTTTCCATATTTCATATTCATAGAAAGCGTCTATGGCAAGTCATATTCAGATAAATTTTATCTTGTCCACTAGTAAGAAAGCTTCCTTATAATCAAATAATTAAGAGTAGTATAGCTCTTTACAAACAACCTAGATTTAAATATATGCACATTCCCATCCATGTCAGTCTTCTTCTTGAAGATCCACTTGCACTGAACGATTTTAAGGTCGGGGGTAGGATCAACCAAATTCCAACCTTGGTTGTCATAAATATATTGAATTTCACTTTCCATATTTTCCTTCCACTTGACAGCTTCGGTGTCTTCCATCACTTCATTATAGTTAGATGTTTCATCCTTACTAGTCAAAGTATGATCACTGACTAGTAATTCTCATTCAATTTGAATATGGAATCCATAAAACTCATTAAGAAAATGAACATTGTCAGATCTATGAAGTGAAGGATTTGGAATAATGTTGAAACATAAAAGTGACCCTCTTAAACTTAAGAGAGATCCAAAGCAGCTTTTAGCAACCGCAACCAATCTCCACACTGCAATCAAAGATCAGCAACCGAAGTCATCATATCTTAGTCTTAGTCTAATATTTGTTTTTATTTAAGTACTTTATTTTATCCAATGTGCCCTGCGTGGCAACTCTTAACATATTAGACTGTATGTAATCTTCGAGACTCTATAAATAGAGTTCTCTTCTTCTCAATGAAAATACTTCTCTTACGCATCTAGAATCTCATTACTTATCTTCCTCTCTTCTCACTTATCACTTAAATATATTCCTATTTTCATGAAATCTCTCTTCGGAGCAAGTCTTTCTAGACTTAATCACTAAGTTTGTTCTCACTTACTAACTTGGTCTGGTTGCATTCCTTGCTATGAATCAACTTAAGTGTATACTTGATATAATACTTGTTGTCTTTTATATTTCCTTATATTTCTGCATCTAACTATCTAACCTTCTAACTCTAACTTATTATTATTGTTGAGCTTTAATGATCCTTTGACTTAAAATTTATTCTGCATTATCGCTTGTTCTAATGTTTGTTCAAGTGTGACTCAAGTTTTTCTCAACAATTGGTATCAGAGCCAAAGTGGTTGTTTTTTGAAGCAAAACTTTGATTTTCAAAAGGCCTTCTATACCACTGAAGCTCATTTCTTAAAAAAAACACACAAAATTCCAAAACAAGGAAATATGGCACAAACATTATCTCCCAATGTGTCCAACAGTATTGGTGATTCTAACAGAGCCCTAATACTGGTAGCAAATGAATATCATCACTGGTCTCAGAGGATGGAAAGATACTTAAGGAGACTTGGAAGAGATGTATGGAGATCTATAGAAGAAGGGCCACATGTCCTTGTTCTTACACCTGTTCAAACCGATGATGCCACTTCCAAACTAGGAGGAGGTCAACCAGCCATGAACCGTCTCATAAAAGATGATCTCGATAAAATGGAAACTGTTGTTGTTGCTTTTTATGAAATCTCTTGTGGAGTTGCTCCTGAGAACTTCGACATTATCATAAACTGCAAATCAGCAAAAGAGATCTGGAATGTTCTTAAAAACTTATATGAGGACACAGGACAAGATCAAGATAAGAAGCTCACAACCTCACTCAATGAGTTCAACAATTTCAAATCTTATACTGGCGAAAGTTTCGAAGACTCCTTCAAAAGGTTCAACCTAATTGTTACTAAGTTATCTAATGCTGGCACGGTTCGAAGAAACCATGAGACAAATCTTCAGTTTCTCAATGGTTTGGGAAGACACTGGACGACTGCAAAGATGATAGTCCAAGGAGATAGAAAGATCCACTCATTATCTCCCTACAAGCTCTACGGTGAACTGCAAGCTCAAGAATCCATTGTACTCAAAGAATGCGTTGACTTTGGAGGACCACTGGCTCTTATAGCACAAGCTCCACATACTCAATCTTATTCTCCCTCATATGACAATCCTCCACAGTCATATGAAGCTGACTCAGTGTGTGATGACGAAGAAGAATTTCAGAATGCTATAGCCCTTGTTAGCCAACAGTTCAACCGGCTACCACCTGTTTCTTTTCATAAGAATCAGTAGTTTAACAAACCTCCATTCATCAGCAACTTCAATAATCACTCTCGATACCCCAAAAATCCTCACCCTCCACCGCAACCACAAACCACTCAACCCAAAGAGGCACCGTAGCCCATCAATCTAACTGACTTCTGTAGCTCATCAGAAGATAAAAATAATGTTGTAATCTTTCACAAGTGCAACAAGGAAAATCACTTCGTAAAAGACTGCAAAGCTAACATGGTGAAATATAGAGCATTCTACCTTAGAATGGCTCAAGAATTGGAAGAGAAGGAAAAAGCAAGGGCATACGTAGCTCATGTAAAAAGGGACCATCAAGTTTGGTCAACAGGAGATTAAGATGAAAATGTCAACAACGTCAAAGGTAAAGGCAAGATCTGCATGCTGGCAACTGCGGATGATGATGAGTCTACAAAGCTGGAAACGAACTACTGCTACATGGCAAAGGATGGGACTCTAAACATCGTCGAACAGGTAAAACTCATGATCCAAACTCTCAATTATAGCATGCATGACTGTCAACCATTCATAGACAATCTTATTGACACATGTGATGCCGTCCTTACAGACTATAACAAAGCTCTAGATGAGAAGGACATAGCGTCCCAAGAGATGTTTCACGTTAGAGGACGACTGGATAACAAAAGACTCAAAGTAGCTATGTTAGAAAAGGACTTAGAGTTACAGAAATATGCAAGAATGTTAAGTGAAACACAAGTAGAAATATCTTTGAACCAAAGAGATTTAGCTTAGAATGAAATTGTACGTTCAAATCTATTAATAGAAAAATTGTTCAATGAAAGTGAAGCTATTGAAAATCTTGTGAACAATGGAACAATAGATAACACTATAAGTGGGGTTGGTCCAATGGGTAAAATACCGCAGAGGACGCATCACCTTGGTTTAACAAGGACCATCCCTAAGTCCCTCCGGACCGAGAGTTCCATTGTCATGTCAATAGTAAAACCTTCCCTGAGAACATCAAAGTGCACTTCGGTCGTCTTCATGACCTCAACAATAACTGTGTCATTGAGGAAATTCTTCCTGAATCCTCAGATCACACCTGTGATCAAAAACCGGTCATTGACACAGTTTGTCCCAAATCTCAAGCGTCATATGTTTGTGATAACGAAATTCTCATAGAAAATCCTGTAGATTTCACTAACTTTCCTTCACTACCTTCGGACCGCAGTCTTTCCCACTGCAGTCCTACACCGCTGTCTGATCAATAGTCCCTCACAAAGTGTTCCACAACACAATCTTACTCTACGATACTTCAGTCATCCTTATCATAGTTCCCATTCAAAAGCTCAGTACCACTTCAACCAATTTATCAAGAACTTCCTTTAGAAAACTTTGAATACGTCCAATGTTCCCTGAATCCTGAATCATCCAGCTCGAATGAATCTAGTCCTAGTTTTAAAAAACAATCAAAGGATTCAAATAGACCGCAGTTGAATCTCAACGACTGCGGTACACCAAAAACTTTAGCAAAAATGGCTTTCAAAAGGAAATTACAGTTTTGTAACAGAAGGAAGAAAAGTTTTTCGAAAAAAACAAGCCGTCGTTTCAAGTTCCAAGAAACCAGAAAAACAAGTCTTTTCAAATTATCTTTCTAATATCTCAACTGTCAGAAAAACAACCAAAAAAGAATGTACAGTTCCTCAAAGTTTTTCAAAGAAATCTGACACAAGCCAAAAGCAAGCCAAGTCATTTCGAGCAATGGTTTTATAATCTATTCCTTAGATAGCCCAAAATGTAAATGAATCTTACCTACACCAACCGATCTAAAATCACATCAGTCTCCTGTAATGACACATCTTAGGAAACAGTCACATGTATAAATTGTAAATAGGGATTTTAACTCACAAAGAAAAGACAAAAGTTTCAAATCACATCCTCAGACTGGTCCTAAACATAATCCCACATCCTTTAGACCGTTGACCAGAAACAATGTCAGGGAAAGTGCTCAAAGGTGCTCATCAGATTTTCATCAAAAGGGGTTTTCTCAAGCCCAACCTCGTATTATTCAAAGAACCTGTACTTGTCAAAACTCCCATACCTTTCAGAAACCTTTTATTAATCATAGACCTCGTAATTTCTCAAAATCTCCAAAAACTCACAAGTTCCCAGGTCTAGGACTCAACGTTGACACTAAACCTGTCCCCGCAACCTCGGCTCATGCATTCATAAATAGGTCATTTGTATCCCTGGGCTGCAAACTTGATTGGATGCCCAAATTAACTGTGTAATTGTCAGGCTTTGTGCAAGGAGGAACAAAAAGAGGAATGGTTAATTGATAGTGCCTGCTCCTTGCACATGACTGGAAGGTTAGAATACCTTCGGGACTTTAGGCCAATCAACAATGGTGGAAATATCACCTTCGGTAACAATGCTAGTGTAATAATCTGAGGTTGTGGTGTTCTTACTACGGTAAACTTCTCTATTCAGAAGGTTGCTTACGTAGAAAGCCTTAAACATAATCTCATCAGTGTAGGCCAACTATGTAAAGCAGGCCACAGAGTTGAATTTGACAATGAGTACTACTACATAATGACAAATGATAGAAGCACCTACTTAATCAAATCCATGTCCGAAGGAACCATGTATCCTCTAGACGTATCTCTGATCATTGGCAAACTGCAACTATGTTTTCTATCCAAAACAGTATCTGAGGTTAGCTGGCTATGGCACCGCAAACTAGCTCATCTTAATTTCAGATATATCAACAATCTGGTCACCGGAGAACTAGTCTGAGGTCTCCTAATTCTCAAATTCAGCAATGATACACTTTGTCCTGCCTGTGAATGTGGTAAACAATCCAAGTCAAGTCACCCAATGGTTATTGATTCTTCAATTTCTAAACCACTGGAACTCCTGCACAATGATTTCTGCGGTCCATCTACTATAGCCAGTCTTCATCACAAAAAATACATACTGGTTATAGATGATGAATTCACTCGTTTCACTTGGGTCTTCTTTCTGAGACTCAAATCCGAAACTCCACAGATACTTATCAACTTTATCAAAGAAATTTAACGTCAGATTGAATTGCCGGTACGCCGCATCTGAAGTGATAATGGAACCAAATTTACCAATCACATCTTAAACAGTTTCTTGATTCAAAGGGTATCAGTCACAACTTCTCAGCTCCCTACCCACCGCAGCAGAATGGGGTAGTAGATCGAAGAAACCGAACTCTGGTAGAAGTAGCCAGATCTATGCTTAACTTCGCACACCTTCCTCTCTTCTTATGGGCCGAAGCAGTGGCCACATCATACTTTGTTCAAAACCGAAGCATTGTTTGTAAGCGTCTCAATAAAACTCCTTATGAGGGCCTTAGCAACCGTAAACCAAATGTATGTTTCTTCCACATATTTGGGTGTAGATGTTTTGTGATCAACAATAGAGATCATCTTAACAAGTTCGCACCAAAGTCTGATGAAGGCATTTTCCTTGATTACTCAACAAACAAAGTAGCGTATAGGGTTCTCATTAGACGCACAAGACTAATAATCGAAAGCTTCAACGTCAAATTCGATGATTATTATGTCCGCAAAATACTCCATCAGTTTAAACCAAAGCAATCCTGGAAGGTGATATTCCTACCTCCTCGAGTCCAATAAACATTGTTAAAGTAAACTATGATGATCTCTTTCACCCTATAGAGACCGCTCAACTATTCGAAGTTCTTAAGTCCCCAAAAGCTCAACAGCAACATGTCGATGTATCTGGTCTGTTTCTATCCGATGATGTATCACTCAGTACTTCCACCTCGCCAATTGAGGGGGAAAACTCCACTACGGATCAAGAAACAACCATCGAGTTTCCAGTACTTGATAATGTAGCACCAGTTTCTATCCGCAGAGGATCTCTACCATTAGATGTTTCTTCTGACTCAGATGACGAGAATATAGAAAATATTGATACAAGAACTGACCCAAGGGTTATCAAACTTCCAACAATCCAGGGGGAACCTTCTTAGGTTCAAGTGGAACTCCCGTACGCAATCTAGGGGGAACCTCAATCAGAAGAAAACTCTAATCCCAACTTCCCAACTCAAGACAATTCAGCGGGCTGCTCACAAGTCCAGGGGCAACTACCATCCCCAACTACATAATCTTCAAATATTAAGGACATCCCATCCACTGCAGCTGCTGATCATCTTCAACCCTGTCTACACGTATGGACGAAGGATCACCCACCAGGTCAAATCATCAGAAACCCATCAGCAGACATCCAAACTCGATCCTCACAAGACGTATCTAATCATTGTCACTTTGCTGCATTTATGTCTTCAGTCGAGCCCCGAACCATCAAAGAAGCGTTAATGGAGCCTAATTGGATTATAGCAATGCAAGAAGAACTAGAAGAGTTTAAAACAAACAAAGTGTGGCAACACGTTCCAAAGCCTAAAGGTCACACTATTGTTGGTAACAGATGGGTGTATAAGAACGAATTGGATGAATCTGGTGCGGTAGTAAGAAACAAAGATAGACTAGTCGCCAAGGGGTATAGTCAACTTGAAGGTACTGACTATGATAAAACATATGCCCCTGTAGCATGAATGGAAGCCATCCTCATCTTCTTAGCATACATAGCTCACAAGAACATTAAATTACATCAAATGGATGTGTAGAGTGCTTTTCTCAACGGTGAATTGAAAGAAGAGGTTTATCTTCAGCAACCTCCTGGCTTCGAAAGTGTTGAATTTCCATACCACTATTATAAGCTTGAGAAAGCGGTCTACGGTCTAAGGCAAGCTACAAGAGCATGGTACGAGACCCTCTCTAAATTTCTTGTTTCATCCAGTCAGCTTGATGAGTTGACCGTCAAAACCGATATCCTCTTTCCTCGAATAAATGACCTTTTCAATCCACTTCAGAGAACCAACCACTTCTCAAAGATAAACTTTAGGTCAAGGTACCATCAGCCACAAATCCATGAGAATGATGTTCCGTAGACAGTATGCCGGACTCGATATGGCCACTATAGGTTCGTAGTGATGCCCATCGGTCGAACCATTTTCATTGGCCATGTAGTAGACGATGAATTCATACATGTGGGATCCTCCTAAGATCAAAGTAATAGAGAATTAGTTGGCACCGAAGGTACCCACATAAACCCGTCAATTCTTGGGTCTCGCTGGCTACTATTGCAAGTTCATCCAGAATTTTTCCTGAATCGCCAAAACCCTAACCATTTTGACACAAAAAGATGTACCCTCTTGTTGGAGGTCTTACTCTGGAAAGACATGGTACGCCTTGGAAAGCGTGGAAAACTTAACTCGTGGTACATTAGACCCTTCGAAATCCTCGTTAGGATCGATTCCTAACCTTCAAACTCCGACTACCTTCAGAACATAGCAGTATCCATCCGGTATTCCATTTCTTTATTCATAAGAAGTGACTACCCGACGAAACCATAGTAATCCCTTTGATGTGATCGAAATCAACGGAAGTCTGAACCCTATGGAATAACCAATCGAAATCATAAATCGAGAGGTTAAACGTACGAAACAAGCCGTATTCCCGATATGTGAAGGGTTCCCTGGAATGCCACGCAAGGACCCGAGTTCACTTGAGGGCCTGACGATCCGATGAAACAGAAATATCCGCATCTCTTTCCAGATCCATGATTTGTATCTTAATTATGAATTTCGGGACGAAATTCCCTCTAACGGGGGGATGATGTGACATCCCGAAGTTCGTTCCGCCATTTGTAACCCTTTCCGTTAATAAAGTCGTCGTTTTCAAATTCGTTTCCGTTTATGTTATTAAATTAAGTCATTAACTTTGAGCTTGATTTTATGACTTAATGGGTGTCCAAACGCGTTTAGAACTCATAATAACACCCCATTTTAGTAATCGGAAAAATTTTAGAATCGACCATATCGGGTTACGACAAATTTATCGGGTGCGACCAAAAGCATCGTATAACGTCAGTATCGGGTAGAATTCCACCGTGTCCTGAACTTAGAACATATTTAAAGCCCAAAAGACTTCATTTTCAATCTTTTGCACTCTATCACTACTCTCTCTCTAACCTTTCTCCTCAAATCCAAGCTTTAGGTCCAAAATCATCAAATTAAAGCTCCAAAATCATCAAGGTAACCTTCCTAACTTGTTGTACAACCTTTCTAGCTTCCAAATCCGTGTTCAATCTATGATTTAAGACCATAAACATGTGTTTACGGCCCTGGAATGCTCTTGGGCCGTGAACACATATAAGTTGGGTTTTAGAGCCTAAAAACCCTCCCAAATCACTTATGGAGCTTCGATTCGACTTAAGGACTTAATTTTTGGGGAGTAAACATGAGTTTACTGCCCAAGAACATGCTTGGGCTGTAGACTCATTATCATGGGTAGTAAACTCAATTTCAAGTGTTTAAATGCCACTTAAACACACCAATAGCCTTGGATTAAAGTCTAGAACCAACCACAATCGATTTAGGGGCTTAAACATGATGAAAACCATCCCTTTAGGAGTTCACGAACATAAACCCCCCCCCCAAGGATGGGTTCTTGGGCCGTAAACTCACATATACAAGTCAAATGATGCCCAAAATTCATTCTAAGGCTTGTATAATTGGTTTGAATCACATGTGATTGATCTAGGGCCATCAAATCTTGAAAGGAATGGTCACATGGGAGATTACAGCCGTAAACTCCTAGTTTACAGTCGTAAGCTCCATTTGGTAATACCTTTGGTAGTTTAACTCATTCCTATGCCTTAGATTAAATCATATCAACATTCCCCAAGTGATATTTGACCCTTTAGCGTCATAAAACCCCTCATCCATGACTTCACGGCCGTGAACTCATGTGGTCATGGTATTAAGGCCGTAAACTCCATAAGGAGTTTACTCTTGAAGAGTAAACACATTACCCAAAGCCCTATACGTCCGTAGATGTCACCCGGGTCACTCCAAACACTTGATTTGAAGTGTTTTCGCGTCTTGGGGTGTATAATCATATCTAATTAGTAATTTAAAGTCTAATTAGATACATTTGTGTATCATTTAATATTACATAGGAACCTCGCACGTTTTCAAGCCTCGATCCGACGTTTAGCATCCTAGTCGACACATTCCTTGTCTTGTGTGTTCATACCCCTACCCTTTTTCAATGTTTTTCAATGTTTTCAGGGGGGAATACAAGAAAAAGTACAACGATATCTTGTACTTAAATTCATTATTTCATTTGAATGGTTTCATAATTTGTACACTTTTAAGAATTGAAATCATATTAACAAACTGTTTTGACTTGCAGAGTTGCTTTTCAAACCGATTTCAATGCTTATTATATAGTGTTATACTTTATACTTCACAACTGATTGTTCACACATTACAGTTGAAATCATAGATCTTTTGTATTGCCCTTAATAAAACACCCCCTAGATTCGAGTGAGAAGGACATGTATCATTTGCACTTTAGTTAGGTCTTAGATAGTACTCCCCCTAGATATGAGAGTAAAGGGCCAATAAAACAGGGTTTTCATATTAATAATTTTAGTTTTAAATTCATAAATCTTAAGATTGGAGACACCTCCTTTGTAACACTCCCGTTAGATACGAGAGTGGAGGACTATCCCTATAACTAGAATCTCCGGAAGGGAGAGCGTGACTTGAGTGTATAGATCTATACGGGATTGACTATCCCGCACCTGGCTGCTAGCTACAGCCGAACCGAAAGGTTCAAGGGTGACAAAAGTCATAAAAGATATTGGCCCCGTTCCGAGTCATATCTAGTCTGAAGTATGGTTAAGGAACTCGCAATCAAGATTATGAAAGCTTTATACTTATTTATTAGTTTTATATACGTGTTAAAACTAATGTACATTTAAAGGTAACCAAACTTTCAGGAAACTTCACACACACACACTTTAAGTATGGTAGATACTTGTACATTACTTTTAGATTCGATAACACTTCACAAACATTTTAGGATAATAAGGGCTTTTCCTGGGATAACTGAACTTGTTCTTAATCAGAGTGTGTAAAAATCAGATAACAAATTCTTCTTAATCAAACTAGGTAACAAACGGGTAACTAAACTTTACTTTTAAGAAAAAATAGGATTTTCTTAGGTTCGTAACTTTTTCAGAAGACCGGAAGGAAACTTGTTCGTTTATAGAAAACAAAACCGCTTATGAACTTACCAACTTTATGCTGATTTTCAAACTGCTTGTATTCTCAGGTCCGCATTAGACAGGTACCCGATGATCCTTTTGTCGAAGACGGAGTGCGTTGAAAACAAGTCTTACTTTTGTTCATATATATATACTTATGTATAAAACTTGTAACACTTTACTTTTAAACCAATGTAAATTCTAATATGTAATTTATTGGTTGTTTACTTTGCTTACTATGTACATTGGTTGCGATATTCATGATGTCCTCCACCCCGAAACGTTTCCGCCCTGGGTTTCGGGGTGTGATAGAATGGTATAAGAGCCCTTGTTTATAGTGAACTAAGTATACCAAACCTTACATGGTATAAGACTATAAACACTAAGGGGCCTAAGTGCTCTAAACTAAAAGTATACTATAAAATATAAGTATTTTCAAAAAGTATATAAGTATACCTAACCGTCGAAATCCGTAACTACAAGTAGAACAAAACATAAGTATGTTGTATGCTGTGGTTAAACCTGAGCAGTTATGTAGTCGTGTCTAGGATCAATATAGTCTGGCCAACTATATTCATTCGAGATACGGCCAACATGTGCTTGGGAGTGACTGTAGTGTTCAGCATGCCTAAGAGTTACCCAATACCCAAACAATGAGCCGTCGTCGCATCGAATGACGAAATACTATGGGAGTATTTCTAGTGCCATCTTCGTTAGAGAAATCCTCATTCCAACGTTGCTCCTCGATCATTCTTTTAGCGATAATTTATCTGCTTTGATAAATCATTCCTGCTTTATCGCTTAATAGAATTCAATATCTGTCATATCTCTTGATTCAATTCAGAGGACTTACCATCCTCTCTTTCACTGATCTTTATAGATCAAGATGCCTCCAAGAAAAAGACCCAGTTCAAAGAACAACAATCCTCCTCCGCCACCACCTCCTC
Source organism: Lactuca sativa (assembly GCF_002870075.4). Classification (NCBI taxonomy): domain Eukaryota; kingdom Viridiplantae; phylum Streptophyta; class Magnoliopsida; order Asterales; family Asteraceae; genus Lactuca; species Lactuca sativa. The sequence continues at coordinate 130,712,530 of NC_056624.2, read as the reverse complement.
CTGAATTTGACCCTGTGGTGTTCCAGGCAGCTATTACTGCCGCGGTGGCATCTGCTATGTCTCACAGAAACTTCGGTGGTTCTGGTGGTTTAGGAGGTGGTCTCCAGCCCCAAAACCAAGAAGATAGCCAGGGACACCAAAAATAGGGTTCCTATAAAGATTTCATGAACGCAAAACCCACGTCCTTTGATGTTATTGGAGGTGTCATTTCCCTCACCCGATGGTTTGAGAAAATCGAATCTATCTTTGAAATCTGTGCCTGTTCGGAATCTGACAAAGTGAAGTTCACAACCTGTACCTTTATTGACAAAGCCCTGACTTGGTGGAACGGCCGAGTCAAATCCCTAACTTTACCTGTAGCCAACGCCATGTGTTGGGAAGCCATGAAGGAACTTCTGCTAGCTGAGTACTGCCCTCGGGGCGAAATGCAGAGATTAGAGCACGAACTCTGGAACCTGAAGATGAAGGGTTCCGATATTTCCGCTTACACTTCCAGGTTCGATGACTTGGCGCTACTCTGCCCGGGAATGGTTACCCCGGAGAGTAAGAAGATAGAGAGATTCATCTGGGGGCTGACTCAGCCAACAAAAGGAAACGTCTTAGTTGTGAGGCAGGATACATACGACAACGCCAAATGCTTCGCACAAACCTTAATCGACCATAGTGATGACCTTGAGGAAACAGCTACCACTCCTGAGCCGACAGAGAGGAGTGGCGAGGAAAGAAAAATTAGGAAGAAGAAGAAAAGTCAGACATCACAGGAGTCTTCGAAGAGGCAGCAAACTGTGGCAGTTCACGCTGCTACTACCCTTGTAGTTGTTTCTGTTGTTGGATCCTCAGCTCGAACACCTCCCAGTAGGTATTCTGGAACCCTCCCTAGTTGTGACAAGTGCAACTATCATCACCTCACTTCCAGCCCATGTCGAGAGGTGTTTTGCAACAGTTGTGGCAAAAAGGGTCACACTACGAAAAACTGGAAGACACCAACTCAATTAACCAATCAAGCTTCCGAAGCGGGCATTGGTCAGGCCTTCTATGGTTGCGGAGAAGTTGGGAATTTTAAGCGAAACTGCCCCAAGGCAACAACGACTGGAAACACTGGAAGAGTTCTAGCAATAGGACGAGAGGAGACAGCCGCTGATCCCACCGTCGCCTTAGGTATATTCCTCCTCAACAACCCTTACGCCTGGAATCCTTTTCGATTCTAGTGCTAAAAGAAAAATCTGTTAACTATTCATTCAGACATCTTCTTAATCTTAGCCCTCCACTAGTAAATGAAACATTCACCATTGAAACGACTATCAGTGGGAAAGAGAACTTTATCGATACATCCATAGGTTGTACCCTTACTCTGAACGACCATCCTTCATCCATTGATCTTATGCCAGTTTCCATAAATAGTGTTAACGTTATCTGTAGCATGGACTGGTTGAGTCCTAATCATGCTGATACCCTTGCATTGAAAAATCCATCCGTCCCAATCTCCTCTCTGATCATACCCTCATGATCTACGGCGATAAATTCGGTTCCAACCTTCGTATCATTTCGAGCATCAAAACTCAGGAGTTTTCCCCAAAAGGAGTGCCATGCATTCCTAGCCCATGTGATCCGCGAGAAAAAGGAAGTTAGAGACCTCGAGAATGTCCCCGAAGTCTGTGACTTTCCTGATGTATTTCCTATATAGCTTCCAGGAATTCTTTCCGAACATCAGGTTGAATTTCGCATCGACCTAATTCCTGGAACTACCTCAGTAGCCAAATCTCCGTATCGCTTAGCTCCAGCAAAATGCAGGAGTTATCCAGTCAGCTTGATTATTTGACCGTCAAAACTGATATCCTCTTTCCTCGAATAGATGACCTTTTCAATCCACTTCAGAGAACCAGCCACTTCTCAAAGATAAACTTTAGGTCAAGGTACCATCAGCTACAAATCCATGAGAGTGATGTTCCGTAGATAGTATGCCGGACTCGATATGACCACTATAAGTTCGTAGTGATGCCCATCGGTCGAACCATTTTCCTTGGTCATGTAGAAGACGATGAAGACATACATGTGGGATCCTCCTAAGATCAAAGCTATAGAGAATTAGTCGGCACCGAAGGTACCCACACAAACCCGTCAATTCTTGGGATTCGTTGGCTACTATTGCAGGTTCATCCAGAATTTTTCCTGAATCGCCAAAACTCTAACCATTCTGACACAGAAAGATGTACCCTCTTGTTGGAGGTCTTACTCTGGAAAGACATGGTACGCCTTGGAAAGCACGGAAAACTTAACTCGTGGTACATTAGACCCTTGGAAATCCTCGTTAGGATCGATTCCTAACCTTCAAACTCCTACTACCTTCAGAACTTAGCAGCATCCATCCGGTATTCCACGTTTTTATTCATAAGAAGTGCCTACCCGACGAAACCAAAGTAATCCCTTTGATGAGATCGAAATCAACGGAAGTGTGAATGCTATGGAAGAACCAATCGAAATCATAAATCGAGAGGTTAAATGTACGAAACAAGTTGTATTCCCGATAAGTGAAGGGTTCCCTGGAATACCACGCAAGGACCCGAGTTCACTTGAGGGCTTGACGATCCGATGAAAAAGAAATACCCGCATCTCTTTCCAGATCCATGACTTGTATCTTAATCTGAATTTCGAGACGAAATTCCCTCTAACGGGGGGATAATGTGACAACCCGAAGTTCGTTCCGCCATTTGTAACCCTTTCCGTTAATAAATTCGTCGTTTTCTAATTCGTTTCCGTTTATGTTATTAAATTAAGTCATTAACTTTGAGCTTGCTTTTATGACTTAATGGGTGTCCAAACGCGTTTAGAACTCATAATAACACTGCATTTTAGTAATCGGAAAAATTTTAGAATCGACCATATCGGGTTACGACAAATTTATCGGGTGCGACCAAAAGCATCGTATAACGTCAGTATCGGGTAGAATTCCACCATGTCCCGAACTTAGAACATATTTAAAGCCCAAAAGACTTCATTTTAAAGCTTTTGCACTCTCTCACTACTCTCTCTCAAACCTCTCTCCTCAAATCCAAGCTTTAGGTCTAAAATCAACAAATTAAAGCTCCAAAATCATCAAGGTAACCTTCCTAACTTGTTGTTCAACCTTTCTAGCTTCCAAATCTATGTTCAATATATGATTTAAGACCTTAAACATGTGTTTACGGCCCTGGAATGTTCTTGGGCCATGAACACATATAAGTTGGGTTTTAGAGCCAAAAAAACCCTCCCAAATCACTTATGGAGCTTGGATTCGACTTAAGGACTTAATGGATTTGACTTAGGACACCTTGAACTTATCTTTTGGGGAGTAAACATGATTTTACTGCCCAAGAACATGCTTGGGCCGTAAACTCATTATCATGGGTAGTAAACTCAATTTCAAGTGTTTAAATGCCACTTAAACACACCAATAGCCTTGGATTAAAGTCTAGAACCAACCACAATTGATTTAGGGGCCTTAAACATGATGAAAACCTTCCCTTTAGGAGTTCACGGTCGTAAACCTCCCCAAGGATGGGTTCCTAGGCCGTAAACTCACATATACAAGTCAAATGATGCCCTAAATTCATTCTAATGCTTGTATAATTGGTTTGAGTCACATGTGATTGATCTAGGTCCATCAAATCTTAAAAGGAATGGTCACATGGGAGCTTACGGCCGTAAAATCCTAGCTTACAGCCGTAAACTCCATTTGGTAATACCTTTGGTAGTTTAACTCATCCCTATGCCTTAGATTAAATCATATCAACATTCTCCAAGTGATATTTGATCCTTTAGCATCATAAAACCCCTCATCCATGAGTTCATGGCTGTGAAATATTGTGGTCATGGTATTAAGGCCGTAAAATCCATAAGGAGTTTAATCTTGAAGTGTAAACACATTATCCAAAGCCCTATACGTCCGTAGATGTCACCCGGTCAGTCCAAACACTTGATTTGAAGTGTTTTCGCGTCTTAGAGTGTATAATCATATCTAATTAGTAATTTAAAGTCTAATTAGATACATTTGTGTATCATTTAATATTACATAGGAACCTTGCATGTTTTCAAGCCTCGATCCGACGTTTAGCATCCTAGTCGACACATTCCTCGTCTGGTGAGTTCATACCCCTACCCTTTTTCAATGTTTTTCAATGTTTTCAGGGGGGAATACAAGCAAAAGTACAAGGATATCTTGTAATTAAATTCATTATTTCATTTGAATGGTTTCATAATTTGTACACTTTTAAGAATTGAAAGCATATTAACAAACTATTTTGACTTGCAGAGTTGCTTTTCAAACCGATTTCAATTCTTATTATATAGTGTTATACTTTATACTTCACAATTGATTGTTTACACATTTACAGTTGAAATCATAGATCTTTTGTATTGCCCTTAATAAAACACCCCCTAGATTCGAGTGTGAAGGACAGATATCATTTGAACTTTAGTTAGGTCCTAGATAGTACCCCACCTAGATACGAGAGTAAAGGACCAATAAAACAGGGTTTCCATATTAATAATTTCAGTTTTAAATTCATAAATCTTAAGATTGGAGACATGTCCTTTGTAACACTTCCCCTAGATACGAGAGTGGAGGACTATCCCTGTAACCAGGATCTCCAGAAGGGAGAGCGTGACTTGAGTGTATAGATCTATACAGGATTGACTATGCCGCACCTGGCTGCTAGCTATAGCCAAACCGAAAGGTTCAAGGATGACAAAAGTCATAAAAGATATTGACCCCGTTCCGAGTCATATCTAGTTTGAAGTATGGTTAAGGAACTCGCAATCAAGATTATGAAAGCTTTATACTTATTTATTAGTTTTATATACGTGTTAAAACTAATGTACATTTAAGGTAACCAAACTTTCAGGAAACTTCACACACACACTTTAAGTATGGTAGATACTTGTACGTTACTTTCGGATTCCGTAACACTTCACAAACATTTTAGGAAAATAAGGGTTTTTCCTGGGATAACTGAACTTGTTCTTAATCAGAGTGTGTAAAAATCAGATAACAAACTGTTCTTAATCAAACTGGGTAACAAACGGGTAACTAAACTTTACTTCTAAGAAAATATAGGATTTTCCTGGGTTCGTAACTTTTTCAGAAAACCGGAAGGAAACTTGTTCGTTTACAGAAAACAAAACCGCTTATGAACTCACTTGCTTTATGCTGATTTTCAAACTGCTTGTATTCTTAGGTCCGCATTAGATAGGTACCTGATGATCAATTTGTCGAAGACGGAGTGCGTTGAAGACACGTCTTACTTTTGTTCATATATATACTTATGTATAACACTTGTAACACTTTACTTTTAAACCAATGTAAATTCTAATATGTAATTTATTGGTTGTTTACTTTGCTTACTATGTACATTGGTTGCGATATTCATGATGTCCTCTACCCCGGAACGTTTCCGACCTGGGTTTCGGGGTGTGACATCAATGGACAACTGTTCCTCTGCCAAAGTCCCAATGGCCTCCGGATTTAAGATTTCTGTTGATCCTTCCGGAGAATTAGTGGATCACAAAACTTATAGAGGAATTATTGGCTCACTGATGTACCTCACCGCAAGCCAACCAGACGTTGTCTTTGCAATAGGAGTATGCGCAAGATACCAATCCGATCCGAAAGTATCTCATATGACCGCAACCAAGCAGATTCTCAGATACTTAAAGGGCAGCAAGTCTCTAGGCCTATGGTATCCCACAGGGAACGATTTCAGCCTACAAACATTAATTGATGCGGATCATGCTGGATGTAGATTGGAAAGAAAAAGTACTTCCGGTGGATGTTAGTTTCTGGGTGGAAGACTCGTCAGCTGGTCTTCAAGGAAACAAAGTTGTGTCTCACTATCTATTGCAGAAGCTGAATATGTGGTAGCTACCAGCTGTTGCTCACAAGTCTTATGGATGAAAACGCAACTTATGGACTACGGATATAGGACGCTACGGATACCGATTTACTGTGACTCAGAGAGTGTCATAGAAATTTCTCATAATCCTATTCACCACTCTAAGACGAAACATATTGAACTACAGTGCCACTTCATTAAAGATCACATCCTAAAAGGTAAAATTGAACTAATTTTTTTAATACTCATGAAGAGATTGCTGATGTGTTCATAAAGGAACTTGACTCTACAAAACTCAACAGTTTCTTACAAATGTTAGGAAGGATGAATCCAGACCCGTAATTCTTCTTGAATTGATAGGTACCGCATACCATTCATGGTCGCCATTGCGGTCCTAACTAAATATATTTATCCTATATAGTTTCAGTGTATCTTGTGTACTGCAATACATTTAAGGTACTGCAATATACTAAATATATACCGTAACCATATATCATACCTATATTTCAAGGGTCCTTGATTGGTTGTTATTTCTGATTTTGCTTCAAGTGTTCTTCTCAGTTTCCTCTACCACAGTGATCTAACTTGTATTTCACAATAAAGTCTCAATACGCAATGAAGTCTCAATCCGCAATGAAGTCTTAATCCTCAATGAAGATTCAAACCGCAATCTCAATGATGGAACTCTCAGTTGCTTCATAAATTCTTGAAACATTGTGTGCTATTTAATGATTCTTCATTAAATAAGAAAAACATTCTCAAAAATATTTGTTTTGTAGCATATGACCGTTTCATTTCTGCTTTTCAAATAAACCTTTTGTCAGACCTATTTTAGGTGTGATGCCAAAATAAAACAGTTTCCAATAAAAGAAATATTTTTAGAAAAATCTTTTCCTTAAACTGGCTTTTCCTCTTATCCCCAAAATGTCAAATTCGTTACAAATTCCACCTTTATACAACAGTTTATCCACCACACGTTCTTCAGATATGGGGTATTGGGCCTGACATTTCATTAAATGCCTTTTTTGAAAAATAACAAAAAAACTCTTCATTAAATTTTTTTTTTTGTGGCTGATATTGATTTCCTTAAATAAATAAAAAACTCAAAGGTTTTTATCCTTAACCACTTTTTCTTTAGGGTAAAAACAATAACTATTTGAAATCCTCCACTATAAAAGCCCTCTTTTTGTCTCCAAGAAAGCTTTATGCTTTCTGATCTCTCAAAGACGAACATCTTCCTTCTTCCCTCTTGCACTTCAAAGTGTTCCTGCATGCTCTTCAATCTTTTCAAAATGGTGAAATCAGGAATCTCAAAGAAACAATCAAAAGCATCAGCCTCTACCCAACCAATTGGTTCTAATTCAACTACACAAAATTAATAGCCTTCGATTGATTCTAGCAACCTTAGGGCAATCTTCGATGATCATCCTTCTTACAATGACTCGATTCGTATTATGATCAAGTTCATCTCCAATCATCCACTCTTTGGACCATTCGACGCATTCACTGATGTGGTTCCTATCTCCACATTATTCAAATGTGCATTCTCATCCTATCGTCCCATTGATAATCTACAAGAAGTTCATTTGAACATGCTTGATGAATCTTTGGTCATCTTGACCAAAGACAAGTTCCTTACTGAAATCAACCTCCTGGTGCATCCCTCGACCAAGTTCTTCTCACCAAGTATCACAGACATCACCTCCACGCTGTATCAAACGGGATACCTGAAGCAGATTAAAGGTATTGGAGAATTCAAGAAGATTATCTGGTAGATTCGGTGGCACGGATAACAAGGGCCTCAAGCTGATCGAGATTTTATGGAGTATCTTCACAGGGCATGATGTAAACTACGGTCAAATCCTATGGGATGATTTTCTCCAATACATTCCTAAGGAGACTCCAAAGACAAATCTAACCGAGCTGACCTTTGCAAGGTTTTGGGCACTGTGCATATGAGATCTTCATTCAGACGCCAAGATCAGTATGGGCAACAACATCAACTTCTTTGTCTCACGTGATCTCAAAAGGTACGCTTCTTCTAAAGATTAATCTATCTTTGGACCAATCAGACGTTTACCCATTCATATCTTGACTACGGTTGGAATTGAGACCCAAATAGTCACATATCATATTGACGCTACGGAAGGTATTGACTTATACCTTTCTAACCCGCGTCTCCCCAGTCAAAACATTTTAGCCTCAACTGCACCCACTCAACCAGAGCAATCCGCAGCTCGGTCCTCTACTACCTTATCTCATATTCCCTTAGCTCAAAGGAAAAAGAAGTTAGCCTCAGCCAAGCCAGGCTCCCGCAACAATGGAAGAACTCATACCATAGGTGAAACACCCAAGAAACGTAAAGTACCCAAGAAAGTCAAACCTCCCAAGGAAGAAGAACCCTCTAAGAAACGAAAACTCCAACAGGTTGTTTCATCAGATGATGACTCAGATAAATCTCTTGATGATTCTGACCTAGACTCTGGTCCAATCGCCATTCTCAAGAAAAAGAAAACCAAATCCACTGGCCATATGCGTGACCGGAATGATACCCTAGCCTCTCAAAAGGCTCTGGTAGTCCTTAGGGTACCTGCAAACCCATTCGCTACTACTTTATCCAGCTACTTGAGCACAGATAGTGTGCACGATTCATCTCAACATGGAGACTCACCCAGAACTAGATCCTAAGAGGATCTAATAGGTTCTTCTCGCCCTAAGGTCTACAGGGCTTCCATACTTCGCTTCTTTCAAGAATTGGAGTTGCGCTCGATTCTAGAATTTGTAATCCAAACACTCAATACAGCCGAGGCCAAACTTGACCATGGGTCAAGGAGACCAAGGACGCTCCGGAAATCCTAATCTGCTTACATCTTTTTCAGGTGGTTTAAGCATAGTGAGGACAAATGTGCAAGGATGTGGGAACCCGAGGGATACCTCGGTGCGTTTTCAAGGATTTGACGGTGATGAATCTAATGATTCCTGGAGGCATTACAATCCAGTCACAGAATTAGAAGTCCAAAAGTATGTCGCTTTCCAAAGGGCATTTCAATCAAGAAAAGATCAACAAACTAAGCAACTTCAACAGAAGCAGCAGGAGATACAAACTGTAGCCAAATACTGGGTCGATGCCATAAACAATGCTAACATGGTGGCTATAATTCTCAAGGTCTAGAACTGGATGGATGAAATGGACGAGACCTTTCGTAAAGCTCAGTCCAATCCCAATGGTGCAGGTTCATCCAGCCCCCCTCCAACAACTGCTGATAACTCTCAAGAGGACGGAACCGCAATCGAAGACAGTTCTGCACCAACCTTTGGATTCGATGACTTCGACATGAATGAAGTCAATTAGCAAGAGCTCTTAGATGATCCAATGATGATTTTCAATGATGAAGAAGAATCCAACGGCTCTCAGCATTCCACTTTTAAGCCCAAGGAGAAGAAGAAGAAGTAAGCAAGCAAGCTGTTTTTCAAAAAAGAATTCCTATCTCTATAAGATAAAGTGGATCAGATTCTTGCTGCTGTCAAATCTTGTCAACCTCTGTTTGAGGACTCGCCTGGCCCGTAGTCCCTCGTCGACCACATAGAAAGACTGGAAGCCAGAGATTGTCTTGCTGCAGAACGCATCTCTCTCAAAGTAAAAATGGGCATCCGCGCCTTGGATAAAAACGGCAAGGCTGATCATCAACACTTCATCTCCACTACTGAAAAACTTATCTCTGAAGTATCCTCCATCAAATATGATCTCTAGGCCATTATTTTGGATAAATCTGCTCAATCTCAGAAAGTTGTTGATGAAACGCACAACACGTATGAATCTGCCATCTCAATTCTGCAGGCCATTATCAACAAACTCCACATATCCCTATCTTCCAACTTTCATGGTCCCTAAATCCTGCGCCTCACCAAGGAAATTCACCGCTTACTCTTTAACCCCGCAATTCCAAACAACCAAAATCTTGTTGATGCACTAAAGGCTCAATTTAACGAAGTTTGTGGAAAAATTGATGGTCTTCGGTAATGGCTTGAGGAAGTACCGATTGCTCCTTCCTCAAGAGGGGGAAGTAAAGACCATAAATCGGATCTTCTCCTCAGCATTCTCATCCGCACCAAGGAAAACTCCCTACACCTCAACCGTCACCGCAACCATCTCCTCAGAAGAAAACACCTGTTCCCTCTCCCCAAAGAAGTCCAAGTAATCAGTCACCACCACAATAAACGCCAATTCAAGAACCCCATCCTTCTCACCAGCAACCCGAAACTCCTCCTCACTTAAAGAACTTAGCTTCTAACATGTCATCAGAACACTCAGTCGACTCTCCCGCAACCAAACAAAAGAAAGCTAACTGGAGATCAGCTAAATTCGTTGAGTTGATCTGGAGGGAAAATGGAGTTGGTATCACAATGGATGAATGCCTCATCAATTACTGGGTCAATCCACATAGATGATTATTGGATGAAGATTATATGTCGTACCTCACCTATGCAGAACCTCCTCATGCCGTTTATTGGGATATCCCCATCTCTCCAAATGCAAAATACTTCATAATATTTGAATCCTTTGACCGCAATCATCCCGATGACAAAAGGTTGCCTTTAGAGTTTGAGAGACTCAACAAATTTCATGCCAAGCATGGGTCTTCTAATGAGAAAATATGGTCGAATGATAGGCCCTCCGCAGTCAAAAACTACAAACCTCAGAAATTCATGAAGGCTGAATTCATTCAGTATACTCTCACCAGAAGAAACTCATACTACATCCGATCCCAAGCTAATTTCCCTTGCATGAACCCTGAAGAAATCTTCCTGATTGCAAAGGTATTTCAGAATAAGAAAGAAAAACACCCAAAGTTGAGGATTGCGTATGAAAGGGCTTGTACCTTTCTGTGAGAGATTGTGTGTGATTTTGCAAGAATTGATGTGAACATCCATCCTGCACTTTCTCAGAAGTTCAACCTTCCTCCTCTTGAACCAGCTTCGGTCCTGACTAAAGGCTTCCAAGAAAGATCCCTTGGAGAAACCAACTTCCCAAATCTTGGAGTCATTTTCAAACACAAAATTGATGAAACAAAGTATTTCATCCCAATGACTTCCATGAACCACATGACCCGAAAGCAATTGGAGATCACTTAGAGTGCAGTCAAGAAATCAAAACACACAAATGCTGAAGTGAAGTTTGAAATCTAAAGAAGAATCGTGTGGCTTAAGGAAGTCAGGAAGTTCTGGTGGATTCTCATCAAGTTCCTTAAACTTAATACTTGAAGAAAAGTTAAAGAGGTCACTTAGGGGGAAATTGTTGAAACATAAAAGTGACCGTCTTAAACTTAAAAGAGATCCGAAGCAGCTTTCAGCAACTGCAGCCAATCTCCACACGGAAATCAAATTTTAGCAACCGAAGTCATCATATCTTAGTCTTAGTCTGATATCTGTTTTTATTTAAGTATTTTTCTTTATCCAATGTGCCCTGCATGGCAACTCTTAACAGATTAGACTGTATGTAATCTTCGAGACTCTTTAAATAGAGTTCTCTTCTTCTCAATGAAAATACTTCTCTTACGCATCTAGAATCTTATTACTTATCTTCCTCTCTTCTCACTTATCACTTAAATATATTCCTATTTTCATTAAATCTCTCTTCGGAGCAAGTCTTTCTAGACTTAATCACTAAGTTTCATCTCACTTACTAACTTGGTGTCATTGCATTCCTTGTAATGAATCAACTTAAGTGTATACTTGATATAATACTTGTTGTCTTTTATATTTCCTTATATTTCTGCATCTAACTATCTAACCTTCTAACTCTAACTTATTATTATTATTGAGCTTTAATGATCCTTTGAGTTAAACTTTATTCCGCATTATTACTTGTTCTAGCATTTGTTCAAGTATGACTCAAGTTTTTCTCAACAAATAATGTAGTTGACTCAAGATGTTGATTAAACTTTAGTTGAGTGCTAGTTTCAACTATAGGTCCTTCTTCATTTTACTCCTAAATTTATTCAAGATCTAGCATAATCCCACTAGTATGTTTAGGTATTACATCCGTCTCGCTAAAGAAGCCCCTTTGATTCTTAGAAGGATTATAGAACAACTATCCAAAAGACTTTTTACGTTAGCCCAAAAAGAAAGACTTTTCTAATCTAGGTTATAGTTTATTGTTAGCCTCACGGGTAACGAAAACTTTGCAGCTCCATACTTTTAAATGTGCAAGACCAGGAGGTTTTCCATTTCACATCTCATAAGTTTCTTAGCGACCTTCTTAGTTGGTAGGAGGCTCAATATATTAGCAGTTGTCTCTAGGGCATAACCCTAGATACTTATTAGAAACATAACTCAGGTAATCATATATCAAACCATGCCCAATAGCATTCAATTTCTTCTACCAACATCACCATTCAATTACGTTGTTCTAGGAGGAGAAAATTGTGAGACAATCCCATAATCATTTAGATGATCGTTAAACTCAATAGTCAAGTAATCTCCACCATATCGGATCGGGGAGTATTGATCTTCTTGGCCAATTGCTTTTCAAATTCCTTTTGGAATTCTTTGAACACTTCAAAAGTTGTAAACGTTTGTTTTATTAAGTAGATATATTCATATCTACTAAAATCATTAGTAAAACTTACAAAGTAACATTCACTATGCCTTGTGGATGATTTGAACATTCCACACATGTTGATATGGATAAATTCCAACAAATCATTTCCTCTTCATAGTTTCATAAGAAAGGCACTTTTTACCTCTTGCTAAGTAAGCAAGACTCACATACATTATTGGATTCAAGATCAAATGATTCCAAGCTTCCATCCTTTTGGATCTTAGCAATACGTTTCTTGTTTATATTCCCAAGACGATAATGCCACAAGCATCATTTATCCAATACATAAGAATGAGAAGAACCATCATTTAACATTAGATTATTAGAGTTTCCTATACATACAACATTTTCATACACACCTTTGGAAAACTATCTTTGAAATTATAAGAAGACATTTTGTAAACTAGAATGTTACCATTACTATTATCACATGAAAATCAAAAACCATTCTTGTACAATTCATGAAAGGATAAAATGTTTCAAGCCATATTCGGCGAATAACAACATTTAAATAAACTAAATGAAACATAATTATTAAACTTGAGCTTGAATTCCACAATACTTGTAATTGGTGCAGTTCTTTTGTTCCCCGTGATTAGGTTTTATTCCCCATTCTTCAATCTTCTAATTTTCATTAGGTCCTAAAAATCCAAGCAAATGTGAGTACCATATCCAGTATCAAGAACTCAAGAACTAGAATCTAACATACTACGGAGTTTAATCATAAAAATACATGAAGTACCAACACCCTTGGCTTTGTTTTTGTAAACATATTCAAGGTTCTCTGGGCAAGTACGTCTCGAGTGACCCTTTTCGTAGTTGCAAAAGCAAATTCCCTCTTTGGGTCGGTGTTACGAGCTATCTCAAGGTTGGCGTTTCTCTTAAGACCTTGATTGGAAGATCCAAAATTAACCTTGCCCTGTGGATGAAAAAACTTCTTCTTTTATGCAAAACCATGCTCAATAGCCAAGATGGGAGCAGTAGGATTGGAGCTTTAGGCTGTAACTATTCTAGCTTCCTTAGTTTTCAACATGTAATGTAGCACCATAAAGGTCTTGTTGAGGTTGTTCATATAATTGTTTGTGAAGAAATAATGATGCGAACTAGAAAGTGAGTTCAAGACCTTGTCAATGACCAACTCCTTTGGAAATTTGACACCTAAAATTTCTATTCTAGTCAATGTATGACTTCATTTTCTGAACGTGCACACACACAAAAATTCCATCTTGATGTTTACAAGCCATCAAGGATTTTATGATCTCGAACCTTTCTTGCCTAGCCTACTTTTTTGGAACATTTCCTTGAGATGGTTAATAATTTTTAATGCCCAAGGCTCTCAAAATTCTTTTGGAGCTCAGGAGACATGGTCCCTAACATTACTCATGTGACTTTCTACAATTCATCGTAATGCTTGTTATAAGCAACCAGTTCCTCTTCAGATGAGTCATCATCCATTATTGGAAGATCTAGGTACAGGACATACTCTTTTCCCTCGTACCTTAAGGCACTTGTCAAATTACGAATCTAGTAAAAGTAATTATGACTAGTGAGTTTCTCCCTTGAAAGAATGTGTGTAAGTAAGAATTTGGAGTTTGAAGAAGGTGGAGGAGGAGTCGGTGGAGGGCTGTTGTTATCATTTGACATATACAAGATGAAAGAGTTTTGTTAGCTTGAATTTATCCTTAAAATAATGATTAACCCTAAAGAAGTTATTAACAAGGCTAGGATCCATATTTGGCTTTGAAATGTATAAAGGGATTTCGTAAACACACAACAAAGATATCTATGTATGAAATGCACTTTTGAGTTTCAAACTTTTGAATCTCCTAAATCATTTAAGATTCATTGACATTTAATGGCATCTTATTCTTGATTATGCTTATCTCGATTCAATGATCAGGATGTCGTGAATCATTGAATGGATGGTGAATCAACAATGCAAAATTGTGTGACACTCGATATACAATTATTCTCATGTTGACGTGTCGGTGAAACACATAAGCTCCATCAACAGAGGAATTTCACGAGTGATACATCATATTAACCTATATTTTGACATTAACGTGTCGTTTAATCAAACACGTTCCATCATCAAAATATAAACAATATGTGTGTTTTCATGGGTAACACATGAATTATGTTTCTAATATTAAATGAGAATTTTATTTATTTACTTGATTAATACTTTTAATCTTGAAACAAAATATGATAGAACCGTTTCTGTAACTTCACTCTCAAAATACAAAAGGCGGTGAGGGTGGTAAGCAAGAATGCTTATAAAAATAGACCTCAAGCGAAATCAAAGAGACTTCCTTAAACCCCTATTAGAGTATTAAAGAGGGTTCGCCTAATTTTGATTCGACAATATTGTTTTTTGTTACACATGTGAGGACACATGTTGTATAATTGTTGTACATATAGTAATCATACCATTACTAAATTTAAACCTTTTTTTAAATTTATATTATTTTCTTTCTAATTTAATTCTGTCATTAAATAAAGCTCAAGATAAATATTCAAAATTTTAAATTCAAGTTTAAATAATATTCAAATTTTAATCAATTAAATATTCATATTTGAATTCTTATTAAATAACATTTCATAGTAATCTAAAATTCAGAAATTCACATTTAAACCAATTCAAATAATATTTTAAACAAGAGGCTTATCTCCAGGATTCTAAAAAACTGACAAAATCTTTAATCTAATAACTCGACAAGACACGCTGCGTCTAGCAACGGGGGTGTCGTGTCTGCAATTAGCAGGTTTCATGATTTTATATTTTTACAAAGTTTGTGCAATTGTCTAAAATGAAGCATCCCAAAAATCAAGGAAATTTTTTTCATTTTTCAAATCCAACCACAATATCATAATTGTTTACAAAATATTGTTCCCAAATGTAATAATCACGAATTAAAGTATCCCAAAAACAAATATCGTTAAATCAGAAGGATGTGCACGATCACGCCTTTGCTTTTCACCGATGATCTGTAGTACCTGAAACATAAAACTTAAACCGTAAGCCAAATCTTATTGAGTTCCCCCAAATAACACTCAATATAACATATACAAAACACATACTGGGTCCACAACCTCCTGGTTGGATTACCCCTAGCCCAAAACCTTCTAGTTGGATTGCCCTAGCCCACAATCTTTCGATTGGATTGCCTAATACATACTATGTCCACAACATCCTTGTTGGATTACCCCTGGCCCACAACCTTCCAGTTGGATTTCCCTGGACCACAACCTATCGGTTGAGGTGACCGAGTTTGCTGACTGGTCGCACAAAGCGTTACAATCTGAACCCACCCACACTATGTCGACATATATAATAGATAAAACACATAACGTCAACCGGATAATCATGTAGATCTTAATAGATCACTTTAGCATAGCAATATTCCAAACCAGAATACACGATCTACAGGGTTGGTATTGGTGCCTTCAACCTACAAGTAGAGTGAGGAAAACTCACCTTATAGTCTGAACAAATAGCAAAAAAGAACGCTAGTCCAACTGTCAACTCTACGGGTCACCTATATAGAAAACATTGACCTAGACTAAATTCACTACTCAAAATACCTAAATACCCCTAGGTCAAAGTTGGTCAAAATCTTGGTCAAGGTCAAAAGCCAAAAGTCAACTGAGTCAACTCAGGTTGAGTTCGCCCAACATACTCAACATGTATGCATGACGTACTCACTAATCCAGAATTAGGGCTCCAAAGGATTGCGCAGCATACTCATAGATGCGCCCATCATACTCTGTAGATGGCAAATTTCCCATGAAGTGCTTATTCTCTTAAGTACTTTCGTCCAAAGCCCAGATCTAGTCCCAAATAACG
Organism: Lactuca sativa; assembly: GCF_002870075.4. Taxonomy (NCBI): domain Eukaryota; kingdom Viridiplantae; phylum Streptophyta; class Magnoliopsida; order Asterales; family Asteraceae; genus Lactuca; species Lactuca sativa. The sequence continues at coordinate 130,696,215 of NC_056624.2, read as the reverse complement.
TTCTAAATCATAAATTTTCTAACTCTATGATCTTGCAGGGCTATCAAGTGTTCAACACCAAAACTCTAACTTAACACATGATTCTAAACCACTAAAGAGCATTCATAGAGGTTTATGAACAATCAAGATTCCATTTATATAACTCAAGACACTCTAAAAAGTTCAAAAGGACAACTCATTTGGTATAGAGTAATCCATACTCACTTAGACCAAGAATAAGGGACTAAAAGCACATAACTTCTAAAACTAGCAAGATATAGAGATATAATCATCAATTTTAGAGCTTTTTACCTTCTGTAGGTTGCTAAGGAGTGTAAGACTCATATCTATAAAGCTTGGAGTTCCTTCCTTTCTTTCCAATGGCTTTCTTCCTTAAAGAGTGGACACCAAACACCCAAAATGAGTTCAAAATACCACAAATAAGGATTAGGGTTTGTAAGGGACAAAGTGTGCAACGGAGGCCAATGAGAGGAAGAGGTCTTGGGAGTTAATGATGCTTAAATAGGGTCCAAACCCTAAAAATTAGGGTTTAGGCATCAGGCACATACACCCATTGTACATAGCATACGCCTAACACACATAGTGTACACCCAACATACCAAAAAAGTCCACACATTTCATTTAATGGCAAAAAGGACCAAGTTTGCAAAAAAATTCAAACAAGGGGTTCAACATGTTACATAAAATATATTACTCTATGATACCATTGGTGGGTTTTATTATAATCAATACACTATCTAAAGGCAATAGAAACAATCAAATATTTACCTATGTGTACATGGACCCTAAGATCTAGGTTTTACAATTTATAACAATGAACATTAAAAACAAACTAAAGAGCAACATACTAAACTCTTGATTCCTTGTGTAACACCCATAAAATTTACACCAAATTTAAACTTTTTAAAACATTTTTAAATCAGTAGTTATTACAACTTTGTTTCCAAATTAGTCTATATTAGCGTTTTTCCCAGAAATCATAACAAAAGATGAGGAGATGTACAATCACGCCTTTGCCTTGCCGCGATCCCCCGATGTACCTGAAATAATAAAATGAAACTGTAAGCCTGAAAGCTTAGTGAGTTCCCCCAAAATACCCATACTCACATCAATACATATAGAATCACAAACAACATACTATGGTTCCAGTAAACCATCGGGTTGGAATACCCTAGGCCCATAACCAACTCGTTGGAATACCCACATACTATGGGTCCAATCATCCCCGGAATGGAATACTTAGGCCCACAACCGATAGGATGGAATGACCACATACTATGATTCCCATCATCCTTGGGATGGAATACTCGCGACCCACAACCAACAGGTTGGAATGCCCAGGTCTATTGGCTTTCGCACAAAGCAGATGAGCCTCAACCACCAAACAAATATATGCACATATATACTTAACAGATAATCGCATAATAGTCTATAGACAATAACTGATCTGGTGGATCATACCACATAGCACATAATACCATCCTATCTACCAGGATACCGATCTAACAGATCATAGCACATACTACATAATATTATCCTACCCTCTAGGATACCGATCTAACAGATCATAGCACATAGTACATAATATTATCCTACCCTCTAGCATACCGATCAAACAGATCATAGCACATACTACATAATGTTATCCTACCCTCTAGGATACCGATGTAATAGATCATACTAGCATAACATAACTAGATAACAATCCAAAGGGTCGGCCTTGGTGCCTTAGACCCATGCGTCTAATGAGGATAAATCACCTTGCAACTGTCGACTGGAAATAGAAAGCCCAACTCCTGAATCACCGCCATGAACTCCACCACCTATACCCAAACAGGTCATAAGGTTCATAAATTCCTACATACCCTAAAAGTCAACTAGTCAATCCTTTATCAAAGTCAAAGTCAAAGCCAACTGCCCGGGTCAACAATCCATGTTGACCTGGACTCGTCGAGTGTATCCAGCCACTCGCTGAGTTCCTGACATAACTCATCCTCTCGCCGAGTCACCAGAGTAACTCGTCGAGTTCCTAAGGCTCGCGGTCGAAACCCCTTGACCACTCATCGAGTTTTTCCCCTGCATCTCGACAAGTTCACACTCATCCAACAGTTGGTAAGAACCTTAACCGACTCGCCGAGTCACTCTACCGACTCGTCGAGTCCACAACAATCTTCATCGGACTCGCCGACCTATTCATCCAACTCGTCGAGTTCAAGACCATCTCCATATGACTCGCCGAGTCGACTAGGAAACCTGCCGAGTCCCTTCAATCCTTCATCCAAAAAAATGCTTTTTAAGCCATGCAAAGGTTCCAAACGATGGACCCAACCTTCTAAGGCCTATTTATCACGTAAAGTTGCAAACTTTATGTGAGTGCATAGTTTTAAGGCCCTCAAAATGACAAAACTAGGCTTGAAGTGAAGCTCAACACTTGAGGGGAAGCTCATACTCGACCAAACTACTATTTTTATGGATCTAGAGACCAAAAGGAGTCCAGATCTGAAGTTGAAGCTTCAGATCTTGCATCAAACACCAAAAGCCTTTCCTAAAACCCACCCAAAAGGGATTAAAAGAGAGATGAGCCAAAGAAGTAGCTTAATACCTTCCATAGAGTGATAACTAATGAATCTCTTAGCTCCCCACGAGTTCCTAGCCTTGATTTCCTTGCTTCCCCAAGTGCTCCTTACCAAAATCCCTCTCTTCCAAGCTCTATCACACCAAAGAAACACACACATGATTTAGGGTTTAAGAGTGCCAAGAAGTTGTGAATGGGAGGCTAGGGAAGGCCAATGATCCTTTAAATAGGGCACAATAGTCCGAGATTTAGGGTTTTATCTGCCAGCTCCTACTCGTCGAGTTCCTTGTTGGACTCGACGAGTAGATTACTAATACACGCGAACCAACCCGCTGCTACTCGACGAGTAGGGCAGCCAAGTCGTCGAGTAGGCCTTGAAATCAATAAAATTCTCACAGTCAAAACCTGAAAATCAGGGCGTTACAATTCTCCTCCACTTGAACAAGATTTCATCATCGAAGTCTGCCGTGGCGAAGCTCCGGATAGTGCTCCCGCATCTCTGCCTCTGGCTCCCATGTCCACTCGGATCCCCTCCGATGCTCCCACTGCAACATCACCAAAGGTATTTCCTTGTTCCGTGGGACTTTCATCTTCCTCTTCAGAATGGCGACAGGCCTCTCCACATAATCCAGACGCTCATTGACTTGAAATCATCCAACGATACTACTACCTCCTAATCCAAAATACACTTTCGCAACGGTGAAACGTGGAAAGTGCTGTGAATTTGGCTAAGCTCCTCCGGTAGCTCTAGCCTATATGCTACCTTGCCAACCCTAGCAAGGATCCTGAATAAACCAATGAAACGGGGACCCAATTTTCCCCACTTCTTGAAGCAAATCACACCGTTCTAGGGCGAAAACTTCAGGAGTACCATATCACCCACTTGAAACTCTAACTCAGATCGGCGTTTGTCGGCATAACTCTTCTGCCGACTCTGAGCGGTCTGCAATCACTGCCTAATCTACTCAATTTTCTCGGTAGTCTGCAGAACTACCTCCGTCCTGTTGGGTTTTGAGCATTCTAACACTCCTATGGTGTACATGCAACCCTAAATACCTTGGATCTATGTTTTATCTAATATACATGCAAATATCAAATTCAAAGGTATTGTTCTAACTAGCATAATATAATGTACAAATAATATAAAATCTAGTAGAATTACATACCACTTTGTTGTTGCTTGATTCCATGTAGTTGAGAGCCTAGTGCCCCAAATGTTTCACCTCAAATGGTTCACACAACATCAAGTGCATTTGGAATAACTTAGAGAGAAATTAGAACACGTCAAAATCGGCTTGCCCTCCATGTAATCCACTAGTGCTGATTTTTTCAAGAAAGAGATCATTATATAGTGTGTTACAATTAGGGTAAACCCTAATTGTCATGCCTTTCTATTTCCTTAGACCCATGGGTTCAAATACACCATGGAGCATCTTATGGGTTTTAGCCCAACTTGATAATCCATGGAGCATTAGCCCACTATATAAGTATGGATGATTTACACAATCAACCTATATATTTAATTAGTCTTTTTTTGATCACTTAATTAATTCTAGATTAATTCTTGACTAATACTAATTAAATAATCTTATTAATATATTATAACTTATAATCTATTAATAAACCTTAAGTGTTATTTCTCTCATTTTAGTCTATCCAAATGCATGATGCCATGCAACCTAAATGGAACATGTCGGGTCGGGTCAAGTCTTACCAATTATAGTCATGGACTTAGACATTAATACAATAGTCTCCCACTTGGATAAGTCTAAAACTATTATTGCAAGTACGACTTCCTAACCCGACTAGCAATCGTAGCTCTCAAAAGCCGTTGTTGAACTCTGAACAAATCAATGACGCGTCCATTAGATAAGTGATCACATATTCCTCCATTCCAGAAATCATATGGACTGAGACATGGATTATAATCATTCTCTTTGTCCATCTGTTGCTTCCCGATTTCTGATTTATGATGACTGACTAATTGAACAAATCAAATCAGTCCAGGCCCGACTAAGCACTTATGTTTTGTCATCACTAAATCATCGAGGGGCCCACAGATATCGCTTTTATCCCTTTGAGAGTAAAAGGAATGGATAAACTTTGACTCATATGCTTGTACTGACTACTTGTTGAATCATACACAAACGCACGTTTTATAACATCGAGTTACCAATGGGTTTTCATGCAATCAATGTATAACCAACTCATAGTTAACAACTCATATCTCTAGGTTTGAAGAATTTAAGATATTATCATCTCATGATTCACTCGTGATAAAATCCATGAAGTGATTCAAATGAGCGTGGGTTGAATCCAATACTCAGAACTTATGAGCACTCATGAATGTTGTAGCAACGATTTCTATGTCTAGTGCACATTAGACAAATCATACAAGCCAGATTCATGACAGTCTTGATTCATATCTACTTCCAACATATGACCGACTGTGGATGGTTTGAACAACTTAGTTATTCAGGAAGTCAAAACATGGAAAGTTAAACACAAGAATAATACTTAATCCTATATGGCCCCAAACTCTTGAGTGTAAATAAAAGCCCTTTTGTCTAAGCTCCATGTTGATTACTCATTATTCATGTTTCGATAATCAACTTAATACTTGAAATAAAACAATAGTCATGCCATGCTCCAAGCATGCACACTATGTTTTTCCAATGGTCCTTGTTTTTGTGAAATAGATCAACTGAACATGACTCCAATGATGCTCATTTCACAATCCCATTCCCTTTTGTAAATGTATGAATACCAAACTCTTTCCATTTACTATAATCTTGTTAGATTCTAAACTCATATGCAATAATCCTCTTGTAATGAATATGCACACAAGTCACAAAGACTTGGCAACAGACATTACAAAGTATCTCCAATGGAAAGCAATTCCATGGAAATGAAGTCTCAAATTCAAAGTACATTCCTTTGAACATCCTTCTTTGCATTAAGCTCTTTAATCTAGCACAGATTCAAAGAATAACTTCCACCTATGGAAACAGTTCCATACTACCATTTTGACCATCACTTCTGAACAAGAGTTGCCTCTTTTCAAAATATGTCAATATGGTCCTTACTCTATACTTCTAATTGTCCATGAGCAACCAATCTTTGGTAAACCTCAAATTGTCCTCGACAATTTGCTTAATCATTTTAGTCATTTCCACTTCTATTCCTTTTTCCATCTTAATGCCCTAGGCATTTGGAAAATTTAGACTGGATTATAGCACATGTAATCGAACCTATACCCGAAGCATATGGACACGATTCATGCTATAAAATTTTAATTTGCCATGTTCTCACAATTCGAACTATGTAGGGGTATGCCGTAATCATAATCGAATATTGAGAACACAACAAATATAGAATTTACTTATGTTGAACCATTCCAACATAACATTCTCATATATCCTTGACTAAAGTAGATTAAAATCTCAATCTAAGCTTGTAGAATTGGAATTAAGTATAAAATTTTCTCCCTTAATTATAGCAAAACAACTTTTTCAAGGCGAATTGAAACTTTTGTTTTCTATAATTAACATTGCTTACTTGCAACACTTAATATAATAATCATGCTCCCACTAGCATAAAGATTATTATCTTACTAGCATAACACTTATGCTCCCACTAGCTTTGACATGTACTTAGAAATCAGCTGGACTTCTAGAAAAACAATACTTTATTGACTTTCTTATAAAATTCTGATACTAGATTGCTTTGATAAGACTTTATCAAAAACATACACCTTTCCTTAGATAGCTCACATGTTTGTCTAGACCTTTTGCAATTCTCAGTAGTTAGTGTGTCGGTTAACCACACACGCTCCACTAACTATATGAGAATGCAAATATCAAAACCGCTATCTGCTTAAAATCTTCTTAGTGAAAGCATTTCCTCACCATCATTTTCATGAATCAGAGAGAAACCTTATGACACTTAGATTTTATGGTGTATAAGTTCCTATCCATGTGTATTTGTCAAAACGATAATCACAAGACAAGGTTAGTGGCAAATCCAAACACATATGGACTGAACTTGTTCAATCTTAATTTCTTGCCACCCGACAGCATAAGGGCCTACGATTGCTTCCAGGTTGTTATGCAAACAGTTGAGAACTCTCAGAACTCCAATGCTAGGCCAACCTTAACTGGGATGGGCGTAGAACATGTCAACACGATAGGTTACACACCTCAAATTGTGGGCTAGTGATTAACAAATCTCTTGATTAGTTCTTGAACCCATATTAAGATCTTTTTAAGACTCCCACTGACCTCTTGACATATATGATTCTCTTTGTCAAGAACCATTCCTTGACAAAACAAATATTCAAAAGTTAGTGCGGATTCTTATCAAGTTAAACACTTCCCGTAATTGGACTTAGTTGGTCTTTGTTTTAATCAAAAAATCACAACTAACCAATCTCAAATGTACAAGAGTAGGACACTTCTCACTCTACATTTGACAAGTGTTATAAACTTTCTAAATATTATGTCACTCAAGGCTTAATCTTGGAGTATGACTCTAAGATTTTATTTTGAAGTATGATTTATCTTTTGATTTAACCATCTCAACGATTCATGATTCCTCTCCTTAGCGAAACAAATGAACGAAGGTCTCCTTAGAGGATCAATTTTGATATGGTTTCATAATCACTAAGATAATCATAAAACAAGATACTCAAGTACTCTCCCATCTCTTCAGATTGGAGAAACTTTTATCTTTCTGCCTTATTTGATTCTTCTTATTCATTCTGACATACATTGAACCTTTCCAATCTTTCAGAATTACACTTAAACTTGTAAGCATAATCATATTTACTAAACTTTAGTAAATCATAACGAATAATCTTATCAACCTTTGTAGTGGACCTGATTACTGCACAACCTAATGTACCCGATCCTTTAGTCCTTCGCTTGACTCACATGCGAACATGAATAAGGAATTAGTCTTAATTAACAAAAGATGAAAATTCTCATTCATCACACAATACAACTTGCATGATTCCAAGTTTCTATCCAACTGAAAGTTGGGTGATGAGAATCTTTCCTTATTTGATAAATTATGACGCTACCACAAACGAAAGAATCAAATTCATTTTCCAATATTGCTTATCAATGGAAACAATTTTTTTCACAAATGCCTTTGTAAGGATACTTAAAATAAATAAAATCAAAACTTTTTCTTTTATTTTAAAACTTTGCGGAAAAACTTATCCTTACAACCCATATGAAAACCTTGTTGTTATCTATTCCTAAGCAATATGTCTCAACTCTTAAGTAACAACTCAAAATTCTGATCACTAAACCATGCGGTCGAAATCCATCTTTGCGATCAGAATCAACATATACTTTCTTTAAGCTTCCTATTTTCTTTGATTCTTACAAACATCTGCATGTGACCCAGTCACATCATGTCACAAGAATCTCAAAATAAAAACTTAATAGAGTTAGACAATGGACTTTACCTGAGGTAGAGTCAAACTTCTTGACTTTACCATATCTTTCAGGTAAATTTGGCAGCTTTGCAACCAATGTCCCTTCTTTTGGCAAAAGAAACATATGGACTCTTTGCAAATGGTACACGAGACTATCACACACTTAGCCTTTCTCTTTACCATTGGGTCAAAATGACTTGACCATGGCCAATCCCTTTCAATTGGGAAGACAAAGTTTTTCTGGACTTCAAATGTTACCAATTTCAATGTCCAAATAGGTTTGGGAAGTAGATCTTCCAATCTAATTTGTTTTACCAATGCTCCAAATCATTGCTGATTCAACATCATCAAGCAAATGGGTAAGATCAATAAGGGTCATGTCATGATGTGTCATCAGGGAGTGACTGAAGAACCACATCAACAGCCAGATACCTCGAGACTTCGACACCCGACTCTCCCGGTTTGTCAATATGTGACTTAACCTCTAAGATGTAAGCACATACAGACTTTGATGGCCAATAGGGATTGAGTGACTTAGACTTATCAAGTCTTGAAACATGTGGGATAGGGAGATTTATTGGAGGAGGTGAAGTATGATTTCCAGTCCCACTAATGCGCAACAAAGGGGATAATCTTTCACCTTGGTTGCCATTTGGGATATCATCCTCATTAGGAAGCTTGTTCCTAAAGATTTGGGAAGACCATAGTGGTCTGAAGGAGACATCTATAATGGGAGAAATTCAAGTTTAGTTGATTTAAAGTCCTTAACATAACACCCAATATTAAACATTAAGGATAGGACCCAACAACCTATTTATAACCGGAAGAGGGATGTTGTAATCCGAGTTATAAAATAGTTGAAGGTAAGTAAATGACGATTTACCAATTTCCACCATGAAAAACGAAATATAATTATGTTTTAATTGGATTTGAAACTCCTAGATCTTTTGAGATACATTGAAGTTTCAATGGCATGTTTGAATCTCGATTGTGCCCTCTCAAGTTTGTGACTGGGATGCTGAGGATCACAAACAAGGTGTGAATAACCATGCAAATTGACTTGGTACCCTTAACTTTATCAACTAATCGATGTGCCGGTTAACCACACACGCTCCACCGATCTATAATAAAGTAAAGTTACCCTTTGCCACTCTTACTAATCCTTATTAGTGTGCCGGTTAACCACACACGCTCCACTAACGACTTGGTAAGGTACAAAGTGTAATTTCATTGGTTAGCACCTATTTCACATTTTCCTAAGTAACTAAGATTGGGAATTAATAAGTTTTTAGTTACTTAGTATTTATCATTATACTTTTAATGAAGGGGGAATTATAGTCTTTATCTTATCCGTTCGGCTAACGACCCTCCACTAGTCAATGAAGCGGTGAGTGAGAGTGGACACCCATTAAACTGCCATTTTATAGACAGTAACCTTATACCCCACTTATAGACCGGCTTCGTTTATGAGGCCTACTAATGGTAAGATTGACTTTATCTTATACATATCTATATAATTTAAAATTATAATAATAGTATAAGGGTGTATTTTAAACACTTAAAATACTTGCTGGTTTAATCTATTAATTAAATTATACTATCAATTTAATTAAACTTAAACCATGTCTTTATGGAATTATTAACTCTTTTAATTAAACACTTTAATTAATTTAATGAAGTTCATAAAGTTTGAATTTTAAACTCTTAAAATCCTAAGGTTTAATTTGGAATTAAAGTATTAGAATGTAAGACTTTAAAATTCCAAAACTTGAGGGCAAGTTTTGAAACTATTCAAAACCTTTCATTTCATAACTTATGAGTTTAATGGTTCATTAAAATGAAGACTCTTCATTTTTATGTAACTCCTTATCTTTTAATAACAATTTTAAGGAAGTGACTTTTCAACATCCATAACTTGAGGACAAGTTATGGAGTCATAAAACCATTTAATGAAAAAGACTCTTCATTTTTATGTAACCTATGACACTTTTATGAGTTTTAAGATTCATAAATATGACTTTTTATATAACTTGAATACAACTTACAAAAACATATTTTATCAACTAACTCTAGATTAATTTGGATTGAAAACAACTAAAACACATTTTTTCATTAATCTAAACTAACTCATAAATCAAGGAAACATAAAACTCTTGGAAATTCATAACTTGAGGACATGTTATGAACTCCATATAATTTTCATCAAGATCATGAATTATACTAACAAACAATTTACACATAATTCCTATGTTCTAACAAAACTCATAAGCATGACCATTCATAATCAACAATTTCCAAGAATCAAATAAACATATATAAACTTGAAATTTTGATTAAAGCATTGAAATTGGTTTAACATAATCATCACCACATTAAAACCAAGTTTTATAGGACCAAAACAATCATAGGTAATGCTTCTAGACCAATTTCAGCACCAAAATCCAGAAAACTGCCCATCATGCACCTACTTGTCGAGTGCATGATCCTACTCGATGAGTAGGATGAATTTGGTCATGGACTCGTCGAGTCCTCCCCTTGCACTCGGCGAGTCCAGTCGAACAGTGAACTGTTTTTTCGATTTTTCAAGCAGTTTGCATCGAATGTACAGAAAAAAAATCCTAGGCTCTAATACCACTGTTGGGTTTTGAGCATTCTAACACTCCTATGGTGTACATGCAACCCTAAATACCTTGGATCTATGTTTACTCTAATATACATGCAAATATCAAATTCCAAGGTATTGTTCTAACTAGCATAATATAAAGTACAAATAATATAAAATCTAGTAGAATTACATACCACTTTGTTGGTGCTTGATTCCATGTATCTTAAGAGCCTAGTGCCCCAAATGTGACACCTCAAATGGTTCACACAACATCAAGTGCATTTGGAATAACTTAGAGAGAAATTAGAACACTTCAAAATCGGCTTGCCCTCCATGTAATCCACTAGTGTTGATTTTCCCAAGAAAGAGATCATTATATAGTGTGTTACAATTAGGGTATACCCTAATTGTCATGCCTTTCCATTTCCATGGACCCTTGGGTTCAAATACACCATGGAGCATCCATGGAGCATCTTATGGGTTTTAGCCCAACTTGATAATCCATGGAGCATTAGCCCACTATATAAGTATGGATGATTTACACAATCAACCCATATATTTAATTAGTCTTGTTTTGATCACTTAATTAATTGTAGATTAATTCTTGACCAATACTAATTAAATAAACTTATTAATATATTATAACTTATAATATATTAATAAACCTTAAGTGTTATTTCTCTCATTTTAGTCTATCCAAATGCATGATGCCATGCAACCCAAATGGACCATGCCGGGTCGGGTAAAGTTTTACCAATTATAGTTATGGACTTAGACATTAATCCAATACGTCCGCCCCATCACCATGTGTCCCACCTCACCCCAACAAACGGGGGTGCGACATCTTTGTTCGTACAACAGCTCGAAAGGCGGGGCGCCAATACTGGAATGATAGTTGTTGTTGTAGGCGAACTCTGCAAGCGGTAGGTGAGAATCCCAACTCCCACCAAAGTCAACGACACACACCCTGAACATATCCTCGAGGGTCTGAATGGTTCGCTCGCTCTGACCATTGGTCTGGGGATAAAATATTGTACGTGTGCCTAGTTCCTCATGGAACTTCTACCAGAAACGGGAGGTAAACCTAACATCCTGATCAGAAACAATGGAGATCGGAATCCCATGGCGAGCGACGACCTTGCAAACGTACATGTCGGTTAACTTCTCGGCCGAAGAACTCTCCCATATAGCCAAGAAATGAGCGCTCTTGGTCAATCGATCCATGATGACCCATATGGCATCAAATACCTTCGTCGTCTTTGGTAGTTTGGTAATGAAATCCATCGCGATCTATTCCCAATTCCACATGGAAATCTCTAGATGATGCATCATACCATGCGGCCTCTAATGCTCAACCTTGACCATCATATAGGTCAAGCACCTCTCGACGTACCAAGTGATTTATCGCTTCATACATGGCCACTAGTAACTCAAACTCAGATCCTTGTACATCTTGGTGGCCCTCGGGTGAATGGAGAAGTGAGACTTATGAGCCTCCTCCATGACCGTCTACCTGACCCCTCCAGACATCAGAAACAAAACCCGACCGCATCATGTCAATAATCCCTGACTATCCTGCACAACCCGAGTGTTCTCGCCCTTGATCCTCTCCATCTTCCAGTTCTCCAGTCGCATGCCCTCAACCTAGGCATCACTAATCAAACTCAAAAGCGGAGAATCCACCGCTATCCTCATACATGTTGATGGGGTGGACGACTCAGCTGACTTGCAGCTCAAAGCAATCGCAACCACATTCACTTTACCGAGGTGGTAAAGGATCTTGCAATCGTAGTCTTTGACTACATCTAGCCACCTACGCTGCCTCATATTCAGGTTCGGCTGATCCATAATATGCCTCAAGCTCTTGTGGTCCATATATATGTTGGATTAGTGTCTAAGTCCATAACTATTTTGGTATGTACTTGACCTGATGGTGCATGGTCCTTTTGGGTTGCCTTCACCAAAGCAACTTGATTGGAGAAATAAATAAAGAGAGAGAGGTTATTATGATTTATTAATATGTTATAAGAATAATATATTAAAGGAGAAATCATATTTGTTTAATTAATATTGGTCAATAATTAATTTAGAATTAATTTTGTGATCAAGTGTAATTAATTAAACTAGAGGGGCTGAATTATAATTATGTGATAGTTACAAAATAAGGTAAGGATTATCTTATATATATGGTGAACGAATTTGAGGTGTAAATCCCTTAGAATTCGACTAGGATAAGGGTTTCTAAGACTTATCTTATGGTTGCTTGGTGGGCAAGCAACTAGATAAGGATAAGGACTAAAACCCTAATCTTTACACCTATATAAACCCCATAGGGCTTAGGAATTCGTCCAACCCTTCCCAAGAGGTCCTAAGGACGAATTCTAACCTCCCTCCTCTCTCTTTATACCTTCTCCACTTGCTTATGGTGTTTGTAAGCCATTAGAGGAGTGACACTTGTGACTCTCAGCTTTCCAAGGTCAATTCAAGGAGGAATTGGATTGTTATTGCTATATAACAATCAAGGTATGTTCTTAAACCTAATTACATGTGAATTCTGATTTCCATATGCTAGAATTAGGGTTTATAGTCTTGGATTCAAAGTATGTACAATAGAGAAACCTAGATCCGGGCTTTAGGGTTTGTATGAGCACATAGGATGTCTTATGACCAAAATCCATCAGTGGTATCAGAGACTAGCTTGGTTTCTATTGTATTGATGCATTGTATGTTTGAAAAAAAAAATCGTTTCTTGTGGTTCTACCTCCTGAACTCGGTGAGTACCACAGTGTACTCGGCGAGTAGGCCTCAACTCGGCGAGTACAGTGTGGTACTCGGCGAGTTCGAGCGTCAGACAGAGGTATATCCGGGATTTCTTGCTGTTTTTGCTTATGGATAGTTACATTATCATGTTAGATCTATATTAATCCGATTATATGATATATTTGACTATATTTTTGATCTAATTGAAGATATTTATCAATTAATAAGATAATTGTTTCCTTATAAGATAACTGATTAATTATTTGAGTAAATTGATAAATTATTTTGCAAGAAATCATTAAACAAATCAAATATGGATAATTATGTAATTAAATGCTAGTTTAGATTATTTGTTATTTGATCCTTGTTGTTATGAAAAGTTTCATATTTTGCCCTTTAGGTTTTATAGTTTAAATTTGAACCCAATAGTTTTGTAGTTTTGAAATTTAAATAGTTGAAACCCTAATGTTTTGAAAAAAAGGTTTCAAAACTTGCCCTCAAGTTTTGGAATTTAAAAGTTGATTAAAAGTTTAATTAGGAATGTTAAATTCTAAAACTCTAATATAATTTTGAAAAGGTTCAAATCACACCCTTGGTTTTATTAATTAATTAAGGTGTATAATTAAAAGAGGTTTAATAAATCCATAAAAGTTTAGGTTTACAATTTAATTGAATTAAAAGTATAATTGTTAAATTAGACCACCTAGTATTTTAAAAGTATAAAATACACCCTATACTATATATAACATTAAAGGTCTAACATTATATATACGTATGAGTAAAAGTCAGTCTTACCGTTAGTAGGCCTCATTCACGAAGCTAGTCTATAAGGGGTGTTTAAGGAAATTGCCTATAAAATGGCGATTGAATGGGTATCCACTCTTACCCACCGCACTCTTGACTAGTGGAGGGTCGTTAGCCGAACGGGTAGGATAGGACGAAACCTTCCATTATAAGTATAATGAATTATCAAAGTAACTAAATGTTTTCATAAAATTCCCAATCTTAGTTACTTAGGCAAAAGTGAATTGATGCAATTCCATGAAATTACACTTTGTGCCCTTGCAAAGACGTTAGTGGAGCGTGTGTGGTTTACCGGCACACTAAATGGTTCTAAGCAAAGGTAGCAAAGGGTGACTCAATGTTTGTCATAGTTCGGTGGAGCGTGTGTGGTTTACCGGCACATCGAATAGGTGATTGTAACATGTGAGGGCACCATGTAAGTTTGCATGGTTATTCACACCCGCTTTGTGATCCTCGGCATCCCAGTCACAAACAAGAGGGGCATATCGAGATTTAAACATGCCATTGAAAGTTCAATGAATCTCAAAGGATCTAGGAGTTTTCATAGGTTTAAAACTTAAATTTCTTTTTTCGTTTTTCGTGGTGGAAATTAGTGAATCGTCATTCACTTACCTTCAAATGTTCTGCAATTAGGGTTACGGCATCCCTCTCCCGAGTTGTAGAATATTGTGTTGGGTCCTAGCCTTAGTATCTCATTTGGGTGATTTACTAAGGACTCAATCAATCAACTAACTTGAATTCGTTTTTCTCCCGTTTTGTAGAGGTCAAAGTTCGACAACTATGGTCTTCTCAAATCCCGTGGAACAAGCATTCCACATGAAGATGGTATTCCACGATTCGATCGAGGAACAAGAAATCATGCTTCACTTCCTCTACCTCCTCCAATTGTTCTCCCTAACCCACAAGATCGAAAAAATTGAAAGGTTCAACATCACTAAAGCCCTATTGGAAATGAAACATGAAGATGGTAAACCCGTGTGTGCCCACGTTCTAGGAATAAAGTCACACATTGATAGGTTGATAATGTTGGGTGTGTCATTCCCGAATGAGTTGGCTGTGAATTGGGTTTTGCAGTCACTTCCAGAATCATATAATGAGTTCAAAAGAAAGTATTATATGATGGATCATGACGACAACCTCATTGACCTAACTTACATGCTCATTGCTGCTGAATCAGAGATGATTTGGCGAAGCAATGGAGCGTATTTGTTGGGAGAGTCAACCGACCATACTTCCGAGGACGTTCTAGGAGAACCGACCTGTGTTTGCTGCCAAAAGAAAGGGCGTTGGATACAAGTCTGCCAAAAGAGCCTGAAGAGTCCAGAAGATGGGAGAGTCAAAGTGTATGGCTGCGCTTCAGGTAAAATCCACTATCTAACTCCATTAAGTTCCTATTCATTGATTCTTAATACATGATGTGATAAGATTGCATTTGAATGTTTTGCAGGATCAGTGAAAAGAAAGGAAGCTTGGTGAAAGAGCAAGAAGAATCTAATCACAAGGAATGGATCTTGATCGCATGGACTTGAAGATTAGATTTTGAGCTTAGATAGTTATGATAGAGTTGTTAGAAATTTTCCTTTTGAAATACATAGTTTTCAATGGATTTTGCAAGGACAAATGTTTTCTGCTGCTTTTATAAATAAAATAAATTTTCGTTTGACTTATTTGTTTGTTTATTTCCTTGCAATGAAATCGTTATGAAAATTGGTGTTTGCACATTTCTACAACGAATGGATATGATTCTTAGTTATGTTATTTATGGAAAAGTCGAGAATTTACCAAATAGGGAGAGTTTCTCATCGCCCAAGTTTCAATTGGACAGAAACTTGGAATCATGCACCTTGGTTGCACGATGAATGAGAAATTTCGTATTTGGAAATTAGACTGATTCATTGACAAAGTGTCAAGTGAAGGACTTGGAGATCGAGTACACAAAGTTGCGTGTTGATCATAGTCCACCATAAGAGTAACGAGATATTTGTCATGATTTGCTAAAGGTTTAGTAAATATGATTATACTTATAAGATTAAGTGTAATTCTGAATTGATTGAAAGAGGTTTAAATCAATAGTAGAACGAATAACAAGAATCAAGTAGGCAGAAAGATAAAAGTTTCTCCATTCTAAGAAGAAGGGAGAGTACCTTTTATGCTTTATGATAGGTCTTAATGATTAAGAACCATATCTCAATTGATCCTCTAAGTGAGTCTTGGTACAATTGTATGTCCAAGAAGAGAAATCAAAGATTGAAGAAATGGTCAAATCAAGAAATCAATCATACTTCGTTCCAAAACAAGTCTTAGAGTTAAGATTGTGACAATGAGTGAAAAGTATTAAAGGTTTATAACATTCATCAAATGTGGAAAGTTGTGATGTCTTGAATAAGACAAAGACCAACTTGGACCAATTTATGAAGTGTTTTGATAAAAGCTACACTAACTCTTGAATATTTGTTTGTCAAGAAATGGTTATTGACAAGAGAACCTTATATGTCAAGGAGTCAGTGGGAGTCTTAATGGTCTTGAAAGGTCTCAAGAACAAATCAAATAAACCTTATCGATCATCACTAGCACACGAGTTAAGGCTTACAACCTATCGTGATGACATTATTTTGATTCTATGCCAATCTAATCAAGTTAATTATGCATGAGAGTTCTATGAGTTCTCATTTTGAACGCATAAAAGGCAAAGCACCTTAATCAATGAAAGGTACATTGATAAGAAAAGGTGAGCTGCTTAGCTACTTGGAAGACATGGTGGGCAGCTGTGCTACCATAAGGCAAGAAATCAAGATCAAGAAAGTTCGATCCATAACAGTTTGAATTTGTCGTAAACTTTAGTTTTGACAAATTCACATGGATAGGAACACATACACCGCTCAAATCTAAGTGTCATAAGATTTCCTCCTTCATGAAAATGATTGTGAGGAAATGCTTTCACTAAGAAAGATTTTAAGAAGGTAGTGATTGTAAAATTGCATTCTCGAATTCAATTATGGTTACGGCATCCCTTTCCATAATTTGAATTGTGAGGTTTGGCAATTAGTCTTAATTGTTTAGACACACATATGAACTATCGAAGGCAAAGGTGTATAAGTTCAAAAAGCCTTGATAAAAGATTATCAAAGCACTAAGTATTAGAAACATGAACTTAAGAAATTCAATAAGTATTGTCTTTCTGGAAGTTGAGATGTTTATGAATACATGTCGAAGCTAGTGGGAGCATAAGTGTTATGTTTTATAATAATCATCATGATAGTGGGAGCATAAATGTTATGATTGTATGATTATTAAGGAAAGTATTGCAAGGTTAGCAATATTAATTATAGAAAACAAGAGTCATACTTTGCAAAGTTGTAAGAGTTGAAAGGTTGTTTTGCTATAATTAAGGGAGAGAATATTATGCTTCATTTCAAATCTAAAGGATTAGGTTGAGAAATGTTAATAAATTTAGTCAAAGGTACATAGTGTGTTCTTAAACTTTCGATTATGATTACGGCATCCCTCTTCACAATTCGAATTTTGAGAACATAGCAAATAAAACATTATGCGTCGTGTCCCATACGCTTCGGGTATAGGATCGATTGCGAATGCTTTAATGTTTGACCATTCTAAAATTTTCCAAATGTCTAGCGCATTTAGAGGGAAAAGGGACTAGAATTGGTTTTGACTAAAATAATTAAACAACTATCAAAGGACAATCCAAAGTTCGACGAGGATTGGTCGCTTGTGAGTAGTTGGAAGTATAGTATTGGAAGATATGAAAATGTTCTTATAATTGGATGGACCATATCGACATCATTACAAATGGATAAGATTCTATTAAGAATGAGTTGTCATATGGAACATATGGAAGTGTGTCCATATTGGGAATTGAATATTGAGAAATCTATGACTAGATTAGAAGCTTCTATGCAAAAGGATGTTCAAAGAATGTACTTTGAGTGAGAGACATCACGTCTATGGAATTGTCTTGTAACAATCTCCGATAGAGGACTTTGTAATATCATTGGAAATAGTCTTTGTGACCTTGGTGCAGTGACATTACGAAAGGATAGTTGTGTAGAATGTTAGAATCTAGCATATTCTATAAGTAGCAAGAATTTGATATTCTTTGACTTATGAAAAACGGATTTGGAGTTGTGAAATGAGAAGGATTGGAAATGTGTCCAATGTGATCTATTTCACAAAGTAAGAACCATAGGTAAACATTGTGTGCATGCTAGGAGCATGGGACAAGTGTTGGAATTCAAGTAAGAAGTTGATTACCCGAAACGACAAATAATGAGTAATCAATATGGTGATAAATAAAAGGCGTTTTATTTATACTCAAAGGTTTGAGGCCATATGGGATTAGTATTATTCTTGTGTTTCACATTTGCATGTTTTGACTTCCAGAATAATTGAGTTTATTAAGAATAATTGAATTATTCAAACGGTCCACAGTCGTTCATATGTTGGAAGTAGATATGAATGAAGACTGTCGTGAATTGGTGTGTGGATTGTCTAGAAAAGTATTAGACATAAGCAAATGTTTGCTGCAACGTTCATGAGTGCTTACGAATATGATTTGAGCATTGGATTAAACCCATGCTTACTTGGATCACTCCATGAATTGTATCACGAGTGATTGGTGAGACGATAACATCTTATATTCTTGAAACCGAGATGTGTGAGTTGTATCTTGCGAATCGGTTGCACATTGATAATATGTAAACGCACTAGTAACTTGGTGTTATAAAACATATTGTTGTGTGTGATTCGGTGCGTGAGTGCAAGCGAGCATTGTATCAAAGTTTATCCGTTCCTTTTATTCAAAGTAGGATAAAAGCGATATCTTTGGGCCCCTCGATGGTTTAGTGATGACAAACGTAAATGCTCGGCCGGGCTAGGGCTAATTTGATTGTTCAATTAGTCAGTCGTCATAAATTGGAATTGAGATATAGTACAAGAGAATGATTTGAAATCATATCTCATATGATATCTAGAATGGAGGAATATATGATCCCTTATCTAAGGACACGCGTATTTGATATGATCAGAGTTGACAGCGGCTTTGGAAAGCTACGATTGCAGATCGGGATCCGAAGTCATACGCAGAATAGTTTTTAGACTTATCCAAGTGGGAGACTGTTGGATTAGTGTCTAAGTCCATAACTATTTTGGTATGTACTTGACCCGATGGTGATGGTCCTTTTGGGTTGCCTTCACCAAAGCAACTTGATTGGAGAAATAAATAAAGAGAGAGAGGTTATTATGATTTATTAATATGTTATAAGAATAATATATTAAAGGAGAAATCATATTTGTTTAATTAATATTGGTCAATAATTAATTTAGAATTAATTTTGTGATCAAGTGTAATTAATTAAACTAGAGGGGCTGAATTATAATTATGTGATAGTTACAAAATAAGGTAAGGATTATCTTATATATATGGTGAACGAATTTGAGGTGTAAATCCCTTAGAATTCGACTAGGATAAGGGTTTCTAAGACTTATCTTATGGTTGCTTGGTGGGCAAGCAACTAGATAAGGATAAGGACTAAAACCCTAATCTTTACACCTATATAAACCCCATAGGGCTTAGGAATTCGTCCAACCCTTCCCAAGAGGTCCTAAGGACGAATTCTAACCTCCCTCCTCTCTCTTTATACCTTCTCCACTTGCTTATGGTGTTTGTAAGCCATTAGAGGAGTGACACTTGTGACTCTCAGCTTTCCAAGGTCAATTCAAGGAGGAATTGGATTGTTATTGCTATATAACAATCAAGGTATGTTCTTAAACCTAATTACATGTGAATTCTGATTTCCATATGCTAGAATTAGGGTTTATAGTCTTGGATTCAAAGTATGTACAATAGAGAAACCTAGATCCGGGCTTTAGGGTTTGTATGAGCACATAGGATGTCTTATGACCAAAATCCATCAATATATGGTACAGCGGACCTCATACATGTATTGTCTCCATATTTTGAGAGCGAACACCACCGCTCCCAACTCTAAATCATGAGTAGGATACCTCGTCTCATGCGGCTTCAATTACCATGACACGTAGGCTATCACTCATCCCCTCTGCATGAGGATCGCCCCCAACCCCGTGATGGATGCATCACAGAACACCACAAAATCCTCCACTCCCTCTGGAAGTGTCAAAACTGGGGCCTCGCACAACTGCTATCGGAGAGTCTCGAACGCCCTTTGCTGCTCAGGGCCCCACCAGAAATCCACCCCTCCCTCATCAGATGAGTTAGGGGTACCGCAATCTTGGTGAAATCTCGAATAAATCTCCGGTAGTACCCTGCTAGACCCAGAAAACTCTACATATTTGAGGGAGATCTCGGCACCTCCCACTGCAGAACTACCTCGATCTTGGCCGAGTCGAACAAGATCCCCTCCTGGTTGAAGAGATGTCCGAGGAATTGGACCTCTCGTAACCAAAACTCACAGTTCGAGAATTTGGCATACAACCGCACTCGTCTCGGGACTTCCAATAACTCCCTGAGGTGCTCCTCGTGCTGCTCTTGGGTCTTGGAATATACCAAGATATCATCTATAAACACGATGACCCAAAAATCGAGCATCGGTCTACAAACCTGATTCATCAGGTTCAGGAATACTGTCGGCGCGTTGGTGAGCCCAAATGGCAACACCACGAACACATAATGACCATAACGAGTCCGGAACGCGGTCTTCTCCATGTCCTCCTCTCTGACCCGAACCTGATGATAACCAGACCTCAAATCAATCTTGGAGAACCAAGATGCACCCTGTAACTGATCGAAGAGGTCATCAATCCTCGGGAGTAAATAACGGTTCTTCACCGTTAGCATGTTGGACTCCCTATTATCAATGCACATCTGGTGCGAACCGTCCTTCTTCTTGACGAAGAGGATCGTTGCTCCCCATGGAGAACTGCTAGGTCGAATGAACTGCTTGCCTAGCAATTCCTGCAGCTGTGACGACAGCTCCTACATCTCTGGCGGTGCCAACCGGTATGGTGCCCTGGCGATCAGGTCGATCCGAAACTCGACCAGCCTCTTCGGAGGTATTCCTGACAACTCCTCCGGAAACACATCCGCAAACTCCCTGACCACGGGAACTTTAGAAACTGAAATCTGATCTTTGGTTTGCGTATCTACTACATATACTAGAAAGCCTGCACACCCGTGCTAAATATATTGTCGAGCCCTGGCTGCTGAACAGAACCCGGATCCCATTCTTGTGCCCTCGCCATAAACAATCAATTATCCCCCACTTGGGGTTCGAACTACCACTCGCTGGCCCTCACAATCTATCATGGCACCAAATCGACTAAGCCAATCCATCCCCACGATCACATATACGTGCCCCATGGGAATCAAAATCAAATCAATCAGAAAGGACAATCCAAATATTTCCAACTCGCATCCTTGGTAGATAGAAGAAGCAGAAACTCCGTGTTCGTTGGCGATAGAGACTCACAACAGACACTCTAGCTCGCCTATTGCTGCACTAAACTCCCTATTACAGGCTTGAGACATGAAGAACCGACTCGCCCCCAAGTCAAATAGAACCAAAGCGGGCAATAGGTTCACTAAAAACATACCTAAACACAGGTACAACAGATAATCATAACACAGATATAATAAATGAGGTAAAGAATACAAACATACCAGCAACCACATCTGGTGTTGCCCTGGCCTCCTCGGCCGTAAGCTGGAAGGAACGACCCTGAGCCTTCGGAGGCTCTGCCTTACCTGGCCTCCTATCTGTAATCCTCAGAGTAGCCGGCGCTGAAGCCTGCGCCAGCTTGGCAACTAGCAGAGGGCAATGGGCCTTCATATGGCCCACCTGCTCACAATGATAACAAAGTTTGACTCCGGAGGCCGGAGTCTGCTGCCTACAATCCCTGGCCAAATGGCCCTGCTTGCCACACCGGTGGCACCCACTACCTGAATGGCACGTCCCTGAATGAGCCTTTCCGCACTTTCTGCAAGTGTGGCCTGGCTGTCCCCCAACTCTGGTATCGGTGGTCTTGGACCGCTTCGGCGCCGGTTGCGACTGGTTCGGGGCTTACCGCTGCTCCCTCAACTCCAGGTCGATCTCCAACTCACCCCGCCTCGCGACCTCCTGTAACTCCAAAAGAGTATTACATCGCTGGGTAGATACAAACTGTTAGATATCGGTCTTGAGCATGCTCAGATAAGGAGTCATCTGAGGCTACTTGGAAGCAAACTCTGGGCAGAACATCGCCCTCTCAATGAACATGCACTCGATCTCCATTACCCCATCCCGTCTTAAACTCAAAAACTCATGAGCCAAACGTTCACGCTCAACCTGTGGAATGTAACGGGCGTGGAACACGTCCTGGAACTGCTCCCAAGTGACAGCAACTCCCTGCTTGTCAGAGTATGACCCTGTCGTCAGCCTCCACCAGTCCTTGGCCCCGAGCCTGAGCAGGTTCAGGGCACATCTGACCTTCTGTTCAGAAGGACATGAACAGGTAAAGAAGCATCCCTCCACATCAGAAATCCACCGCATAGCCTTGATGGGGTCCTGGGTCCCATCAAAAGTAGGGGGCTTCGTGTTGTTGAAGTCCCTATACTGGAAACCACGACCGGCTCCCACTCCACCTCCTGGCATGGTTACAATTGATGTAGCTGCGGCGGTAGTCGTCTCCGCAAAGGCTGCATATCTTTCATCAAAGTACTCCATCATTGCGGACTTGATAGTCCCAACCAACTTCGGAATCTGACTTCGGACAACCTCAACCACCTCCTCACGAATGATATCCCTGACTCGATCCTCTGTCATCACTGGCTCCTACTGACTGATAGTCTCAGGGGCTACCGGGGCCTTCTGATCACCTTTCCCTGATCCCAATCCGGATCCCGACTCAAAACGCCACGTGACCACCATATTGAAAACACAATAGGAAGATATCAGATCTTCCGCACAAATATTAGGGGACTAAATCCCGACCAAACCCTAGGGGTTGTGATTTCCTTGCTACGCGTATGGGTCCTGTGCTTTCTGTAGTACGGGCCCATACTACCTTCCACCCTACCCATATTTGTCTCAAGTATCGCCACAACACCCTATCCATATACATAAACATAGCGAATGCTCAACCCTCATCCCTAGAGGAATAACTACCTCATAATTAGCCTTTAGGCCTCTCGAATATCCAACCCTACCCTAAGCCCTACTCAACAGGAACAGAACATAAGGCCAAATCAAACATTCTCAGGCTATAAGATCTTGATTATATATACAGTCGTGATGCATACATTAGTAACTATAGTAAGGATATCAATCTCATGTAAGGAAAACCCAAGGCTAGCAGGCATCATGTAATCATGCAATTCTAACATGCAATTCTTGAAGATCCCTAGCCTAGTACTAGCATGTTGTTCTAACATATCATATAATCAAATAACTGTATGGTATTTTGGGGTCTACCTACTGTTTTCGGCTGATCGTACACTCTGCATCCTCCTTTACTTATGTTGAAAACCATTTAGAAACTATATTTAAAATCCTTCCTTTATTTAAGACTAGATTCACATGAGTGTTCCTCCAATTCACTCAAATCAAGGCTCTGATACCAACTTGTAACACCCATAAAATTTACGCCAAATTTAAACTTTTCAAAACATTTTTAAATTAATAGCTATCATAACTTTGTTTCCAAATTAGTCTATATCAGATTTTTTCCCAGATATTATAACAAAAGATGAGGAGTTGTACGATCATGCATTTTCCTTGCTGCGATCCCCCTGTGTACATGAAACAATAAACTGAAACTGTAAGCCCGAAAGCTTAGTGAGTTCCCCCAAAATACACATACTCACAACAATACACATAGAATCACAAACAGCATACTATGGGTCCAGTCAACCATCGGGTTGGAATACCCCAGGCCCACATCAAATTGGTTGGAATACCCACATACTATTGGTCCAATTATCCTCGGGATGGAATACCCCAGGCCCACAACCGACAGGTTGGAATGCCCACATACTATGAGTCCGATCATCCTTGGGATGGAATACTCGCGGCCCACAACCAACAGGTTGGAATGCCCAGGTCTATTGGCTTTCGCACAAATCAGATGAGCCTTAACCGCCAAACAAATATATGTACATATATACTTAACAGATAATCACATAACAGTCTATAGACAACAACTGATCTAATGGATCATACCACATAGCACATAATACCATCCTATCTACCAGGATACCGATCTAACAGATCATAGCACATACTACATAATATTATCCTACCCTCTAGGATACCGATCTAACAGATCATACTAGCATAACATAACCAGATAACAATCCAAAGGGCCGACCTTGGTGCCTTAGACCCTTGGGTATAGTGAGGATAACTCACCTTGCAACTGTTTACTAGAAGTAGAAAGCTCAACTCCTGAATCACCGCGATGAACTCCACCACCTATACCCAAACACGTCATAAGGTTCATAAATTCCCAGATACCCCAGAAGTCAACTAGTCAATCCTTGGTCAAAGTCAAATTCAAATTCAACTGCCCGGATCAACATTCCATGTTGACCAGGACTCGTCGAGTGTATCCAGCCACTCGCCGAGTTCCCGACATAACTTATCCGCTCGCCGAGTCACCAGAGTAACTCGTCAGGTTCCTAAGGCTTGCGGTCGAAACCCCTTGACCACTCGTCAAGTTTTTCCCCTGCAACTCAACAAGTTCACACACATCCAACGGTTGGTAAGAACCTTAACCGACTCGCCACGTCACTCTACTGACTTGCCGACTCCAAGACAATCTTCATCGGACTCACCGAGCTATTCATCCAATTCGTCGAGTTAAAGACCATCTCCATATGACTCACCAATTCCACTATACGACTCGCCGAGTCCCTTCAATCCTTCATCCAAACAGATTCTTTTTAAGCCATGCAAAGGTTCCACACTACAAATCCAACCTTCCAAGGCTTGTTTATCACGTAAAGTTGAAAACTTTACGTGCATGCAAAGCTTTAAGTCCCTTAAAATGACAAAACTAGGCTTGAAGAGAAGTTCAACACTTGAGGGGAAGCTCATACCCGACCAAGCTACTATTTTTATGGATCTAGAGACCAAAGGGAGTCCAGGTCTAAAGTTGCAACTTCAGATCTTGGCTCAAACACCAAAATCCTTTCCTAAAACCTAGCCAAAAGGCATTAAAAGAGAGATGATCCAAAGACGCAGCTTATTACCTTCCAGAGAGTGATAATTGATGATTCTCTTAGCTCCTAGAAGTTCCTAGCCTTGATTTCCTTGCTTCCCCAAGTGCTCCTTACCAAAATCCCTCTCTTCCAAGCTCTATCACACCAAAGAAACACACACACACACACGATTCAGGGTTTAAGAGTGCCAAGAAGTTGTGAAGGGGGGGCTGGGGAAGGCCAATGATCCTTTAAATAGGGAACAATAGTCCGGGATTTAGGGTTTTATCTGCCAACTCCTACTCGTCGAGTTCCTTCTTGGACTCGGCGAGTAGATCACTAAAACACGCGAACCAACCCGCTGCTACTCGACGAGTAGGGCAGCCAACTCATCGATTAGGCCTTGAAATCAATAAAATTCTCAAATATCCAATACCTGAAAATTGGGGCGTTACACCTTGCTTGAGATCTTGTGATTGATCATGATTGCAATGGATGAAGGATCCAAAATAGAACTGCCTCTATTTTAATGAGACCTACAAACTCCAAAAGCTAACAAGGAAAAACCATAGATTAGGGTTTATTCAAAATTCACTAGCCCTAGGAGAGGAGTTATAATTTTCCTATGTAGGTAAAAGGTAAGAGAGCTTAGACGAAAATTCAAAGGAAAAACAACTTCTTGGGTTTGACCCCTAGCAGTATATTTATAGCCTACAATTAAATCTTTAATGGATTCAAACTCTTCAGGTTAATCCTTATATTATTCAAACACACCTTATCCCTATCAGAGACACCTTAAAATCATATTCTAAATACTCTCTAGGAACTTCTAAAATATTCCAACTAATCTCTAGGATTAGTTAATATTCAAGCTCTTTAATTAAATAAAACAATTTATTAATTAACGAAATAATTTCCAATTAATTTATTAATTATGAAGTAAATTAATAAATTATTTTCTCCGTTTTATTTTAGCTATTTGTGTCAAGTGGCCAACCCAAAAGGACCTTATCATTATTATAAATATTACTAAAACATTTAATGACAATGAACATGATTTCAAACAAAATTAATATTACATTTTATTTCTACTTTATACTCATGATTACTTGGGACTTGCATATACTACAAAAAATCATTGTCTTTGTGAACTTCAAACATTTGCAAATAGCTATCAGTTATGTTGAGTATGATATCAACCTTTTTACTTGCTCTTCAAGTGTTGCACTCGTCCCCATGATTATTATATTCTTTATACTAACTTGAGAAACTATTGTATATCTTTAAAATTTTAATAACAAGTATTTTTCATATTATAAAGCGGTAACTTTCTATGTTGGTTGACTTTTGAGCACGGTAGTGATATTTTCAATTCTAATATTTTTGTTGCATACATTGAAAATAAGGAATCATTTTTTACTTAGTCTTATCAACAAGACCATGTTGTCTAACCTCAAACAGTATCAATTCATATTTTATTGGCAGAATGGTGCAGTAGTGCATATTGAAGGCATCTATTTAAAAAAAACAGTTATAGGTTTTTGTTAGCTGTCAATATATATATATATATATATATATATATATATATATATATATATATATATACACACACACACATATATATATATATATATATATATATATATATATATATATATAGATAATTTTGTTGCATATATCTTTTATTATTAGGATATATTGTAATTTCCATATATATCCCTTATTGATAGGGCTCTCTCTGCATCATTATAAATTGATGGTTTAAGCCATCATAGAAATATAAAAAAATCAATTCCACCGTTTCTCTAATTTGTCATGGTATCAGAGCCTTGACTCTCTCTCTCTCTCTTCTTTTTTTTTCTCTCTCTTTTCTACTTTTTTCATCATTCTGATACCTCCATGGTAGGAGACAACCCAAAAAGTGATAGTTCCTCCTCTTCTATTAAGAAAACTACCTCACCTTATGACCTAAATCCAAATGATAACCCCGAAAATCTTTTTACACATGTCAAACTCACATGCACAAACAATAATGAATGGGCAAAAGCAGTCCGATGTGCCCTCCATTCCAAAAAGAAATATGGGTTTTTGGATGGTAAAAATCCTCATCCCAATGACGACTCTAATGAGTTGGATGCTTGGTACACTATTAATTCTATGTTGGTTTCTTGGATTTTCAACACCATTGATCCCGCTCTACGGTCAACAATCTCGTACAAAGGTAGTGCCTATGCACTGTGTTAAGATATTACTGAAAGGTTTCACGTTACAAATGGTCCTTGTGTTCATCAGATTAAGAGTGAAATTGTTGACTGTAAGCAAGGTAATTCTTCTATTGTTGATTACTATGGCAGGATGCAGAATTTATGGGATGATTTGGCTAATTATTGTTGGGTTTAGAGCATTCTAACACTCCTATGGTGTATATGCAACCCTATAAACCTTGGATCTATGTTTTCTCTATTACACATGCAAATAAGAACTTTCCAAGGCTTTAATCCTAAATAGCATACTATGAGGCAACTATACTACAAAGACTAGTTAGATGACATACCTTTTGGTGTAGCTTGATGTCTTCAAGCTTTAAGAGCCTAGCCCCAATAGCGTGGAAGCCTCAAGTGGAATAACAAATCACCAAAACACCTTGGAAGACTTTGAGAATAAGAATATTATGGTTCTCTCTAGTGAAATCGGCTAGCCCTCTTAGTGTACCCACACCAGTGCCAATTTCACCAACCAAGGACATCTTTATATAGTGTGGAGACTAGGGTTAAACCCATGACCTTTCATTTCATATGATCCATGGGTTAAACACTCCATGGAATATCCATGAAAGTTTAGCCCAACCCAAATGAACTTGGCCCATTCCATATATATAAGAGTCCATATTTAATTAGTTCATTTTGATCACTTAATTAATTCTAAATTAAGTCTTGATCAATACTAATTAAATAATATGGTTCCATATTAATATATTAGAACTTATAATATATTAATATAAATCATAAATATACTATTCTCAAAAGACTATCCATATAAATTGTGTCGGTGAAGTGCAACCCAAATGGACTATGCTGGGTCAAGTCAAGTACATACCAAATATAGTTATGGACTTAGACATTAATCCAACAGTATCCCACTTGGATAAGTCTAAAACTATTATTGAGTATGACTTCGAAACCTAACTGGCAATAGTAGCTCTTAAATCCGCTGTCGAACTCTGATCTTGTAAATGACTTGTCCATTAGATAAGGGATCATATATTCCTCCATTATAGATATCATACGGACTGAGACATGGATTATAATCATTCTCTCTGTCCATTTGTTGTTTCCCTATTTCCGATTCATGACGACTGACTAATTAAATAAATCAAATCAGTGCTGGCTTGGCCAAGCACTCACATGTGTCATCATTAAATCATCGAGGGGCCCACAAATATCGCTTTTATCCCGAAGGTAAAAGGAATGGATAAACTTCGAATCATA
Organism: Lactuca sativa; assembly: GCF_002870075.4. Classification (NCBI taxonomy): domain Eukaryota; kingdom Viridiplantae; phylum Streptophyta; class Magnoliopsida; order Asterales; family Asteraceae; genus Lactuca; species Lactuca sativa. The sequence continues at coordinate 130,667,370 of NC_056624.2, read as the reverse complement.
TGGCTTGTTCTGTTACTTGTTGAATCATACACAAAGGCACGTTTTATAACATCGATTTACCAATGCGTTTTCGTGCAATCAATGTACTATTAACTCATAGTAACAACTCATATCTCTAGGTTTGAAGAATATAAGATATTATCGTCAAATGATCACACGTGATAAAATCCATGAAGTGATTCAAATGAGCGCGGGTTGAATCCAATACTCAGAACTTATGAGCACTCATGAGTGTTGTAACACAACTTTTTCCACCAACTTGGACCTCTACAAGTCAACCCATGACAGTCTTGATTAATATCTACTTCCAACATATGACCGACTGTGGATGGTTTGAATAACGTAGTCATTCCGAAAGAATAACCTAGTTATTATGGAAGTCAAAACATGCAAAGTGAAACACAAGAATAAATGAAACTAATATGGTATCAAAACCTATGAATATAAATAAAACACTTTCTATTTATCACCATACTGATTACTTATTATTCATTGTTTCGGTTTTATCAACTTTATACTTGAATTAAAACACTAGTTATCCCATGCTCCAAGCATGTACACTATGTTTTTCTAAACAATAGTTTTGCCATACACCAAGTATGCACTCTATGTTTGTCTATGATCCGTACTTTTGTGAAATAAACCAATTGACCAAACATTCAATGATTCTAATTTCACACTCCCAATTCCTTGACTTAAATGTAAGAATTCCAAATTCCTATCATCTATCGAAATCTATTAAGATTTTAAACTTATATGCACTATTCCTCTTGTAATGATTATGCACAAAGCCACAAAGGCTTGGCAACAATCATTATAGGATATTCTAATGGAGATCAACTCCTTGGAAACTAAGTCTCATATTCAAAGTACATTTCTTTGAACATGCTTCTTGCATTAGGTTTTCTAATCTTACACAGATAACTTCCACCTATGGAGACAACTCCATACTCTCATTTTGACTATCACTTCTGAACAAGAGATGCCTCTTTTCAGAATATGTCAATATAGTCCTTCCAAAATTAGCAATATACTTCCAAGTGTCCCTGAGCAACCAATCTTTGGTAAACCTTAGATTGTCCTCGACAATTTCTTAATCACTTTAGTCATATCCAATTCTAGACATTTTCCTCCTTAATGCCCCAAGGCATTTGGAAAATTCAGAAAGAATAAATATTATAGCACATGTAATCGATCTTGTACCCAAAGTAAATGGGACACGATTCATGATGTTTCACATAAAGACATGGTTCTAGACCAGTGTTTTGCCATAATAATTTATTGTTTGCCATATTCTCAAAATTTGACTATGAAAAGGGATGTCGTAATCATAATCGAATTTTGAGAACACAATATATAGAATTTCCTTCAGTTGAACGAATCCAACATGAAACTCATATATATATATATATATATATATATATATATATATATATATATATATATATATATATATATATATATATATATATTCTTGACTAAAGGTGATTAAAATCTCAATATAAGCTCTTTAGAATGATTATAAACTCAATTTAAGCTTTTTAGAATCGAAATGAAGTATAATTTCCTCTCCCTTAATTATAGCAAAACAATTTTTCCAACCCCTGCAACCTCACGAATTGAAACTTTTGTTTTTCTATAATTAACATTTCTAACTTGCAATACTTACCATAATTATCATCCTCCCACTAACATGATGATTATTAGCATAACACTTATGCTCCCACTAGCTTTGACATGTACCCAAAAATCAACTGGACTTCTAGAAATCAATACTTTATTGACTTTCTTACCAAAGTTCAGATTTCTGATACTAGATTGCCTTGATAAGACTTTATCAAAATCATACACCTCTCTTACATAGCTCACAGGTGTGTCTAAACAATTAGGAAGAGGGATGATGTAATCATAATGTTTAGACCTTTTGTCATTCCCACAATTGCTATCTACTCAAAATCTACTTAGTGAAAGAGTTTCCTTACCATCATTTTCATGAATCGAAGAGAAACCTTATGACACTTAGATTTTATGGTGTATGTGTTCTTATCCACGTGAATTTTTCAAAACCATAATCACAAGACTAGGTTAGTGACAAATCCTAACTCATATGGATTGAACTTGTGCAATCTTAACTTCTTGCCACCTGGCAGCTCAAGGTCCTGCCATTGCTTCCAAGTAGCTATGCAAACAATTGAGAACATGTAGAACTCAAAAATATAGCCAACTTAACTAGAATGGGCACAAAAATGTCAACACAATAGGTTATAAACCTCTAGTTGTGTGCTAGTGATGAAATACAGGTTTTTATTCTTGATTACTTCTTGAAACCCTTTTAGGATCTTTTAGACACCCACTGTCTCCTTGACCTATAAGAATTTCTTGCCAAATATTCAAGAGATGGTGTGGATTCTAATCAAGACAGACACTTAACGCAATTGGCCTTAGTTGATCTTTGTTTTATCCAAAACATCACAAATTACCAATTTCAAATGTACAAGAGTAGCAAACTTTTACTCTTACATTTGACAAGTGTTTTAAACCTTCTTTAAGACATGTCACTCAAGTTACAATCTTAGAGTACAACTCTAAGAATTGTTTTTGGAACAATTTATGAATCATCTTCTTGATTTAACTACTTCAACAATTCATAACTCCTCTTCTTAACTATCATGATGCACTTAAAGAATGAATTATGATAAGGTCTCAAAATCATTAAGATGATCTTAAAACATGATACTAAAGTACTCTCCCATCTTTTCAGATTTGAGAAACTTTTATCCTTCTGCCTAATTTGATTCTTCTTATTCGTTCTGCCATACATTTAAAATTTTCCAATGTTTTAGAATTATACTTAAGATTGTAAGTATAATCATATTTACTAAACCTTAGTAAATCATGACGAATAGTCTTATCCATCTTTTGTGGTGGAATTTGACAAGTACACAAGAAAGTGTACTTGATCCCTTAGTCCTTCTCTTAAGTCACATATACATGTGAACACGGAACTAGTCTTAAATTTCCAAAGTTGAAAATTCTCACACATCACACTCGACACCTTGTATGACTTCCATGTTTCAGTCCAATTGAAACTTGGGTGATGAAAATATTTCCTTATTTGGTAAATTTAGACACTACCACAAATGAAAGAATCAAATTCATATTTCCAATATTACTATAAACATACAAACATCAAGTTTTCATGAATGTCATTGTAAGGAGATAAAAATAAGGTAAAACAAACTTTTATTTATTTTAAAATGCGGAAAAAACTTTTTCGTTATAATGTAACTTGAAATGAAAACTATGTTATTACATGTTTCCTAGCAATCTATCATAACTCCTAAGAAGTAGCTCAAGAATTCAATCTTCAACCAAGCGAAAGAAATCCATCTTCGCAATCAAATTTAGCATACTCTTTCTTTTAAGTTTCCTTCCCTTTGCTTGATCGTGCTAAATATCAAAATGCAACCGAGTCACATTTTGTATTAAGAATCATCAACTGGGAACTTAACAGAGTTAGATAGTGCACTTACCTGAAGTAGAGTCAAACTTTTGACTTTAACATCCTTAGGTAAATTTGGCAGTTTCGCAAACAGTGCCCCTTCCTTTGGCAATTTTAACAAATGGACCTTTTGGTAATGGTACATGGGACTATCACAGACTTACCATTTAGTTAACCGAGTTGAATATGGCCGTTCCCTTTCCATTGGGAAGAGAATGTTTTTTTTCCTAGATTTCCAGTGTCGCCATTGTCAATGTCCATAAAGTTTTTGGAAGTCGATCTTCTAATCAAATTTGCTTTACTATCCTTCCAAATCATTGTTGATTCAGCAGCACCAAGCAAATAGATAATATCATAAAGGGTCTTGTCATAGTCTGTTTTATAGGAGTCCTAAAGGAACTCACTATGTGACTTAGAATGTGATTGAACCACCAACTTTCTCAAGACTTTGACACCCAACTCTCCCTGCTTGTCAATATGTGACTTCATCTCCAAGATGTGATCACACATAGACATTGTGTGCCAATATGGCTTGAGTGACCTTGAACTTGTGGGTAACGGGGAATAATTGGAGGAGGTGGAGGAGGTGAAGTTCCAAGAGATTTGGGAAGATCATAGATGTCTGAACTAGACATCTTTTGGGAGATATTCAAGATAGTTGATTTAAAGTCCTTAATATAACACCCAATATGAAATATTAACGCTAGGACCCAACACAATATTTTATAACTTGGAAGAAGGATGTCATAATCCAAGCTATAAAATATTTGAAGGTAGGTGAATGACGATTCACCAATTTCCACCATGAAAAACGAAATAAATTATTAGGTTTTTAATTGGATTTGAAACTCCTAGATCTTTTGAGATTCAGTAAACTGTTCAATGGCATGTTTCAATCTCGAGTGTGCCCTTCAGGTTTTGTGACTGGGATGCCGAGGATCCAAAACAAGGTGTGAAGTAACCATGCAAATTACTTGGTACCCTTAAGTGTTTACCCCTCAATCGATGTGCCGGTTAACCACACACGCTCCATCGATACTATGATAAACATTAAGTTACCCTTTGCCTACCTTGTTAAATACGAGTTATTGTGCCGGTTAACCACACACGCTCCACTAACCGACTTAAACAAAGTGCAAAGTGTAATTTCATGGATTAGCTCCTTATTCACATTTTCCTAAGTAACTAAGATTAGGTATTTATAAAAGGTTTAGTTACTTAGTATTTATCATTAATACTTTTAATGAAGGGAGAATTTATAGTCTTTGTTCTACCCATTCGGCTAACGACCCTCCACCAGTCAAGGAAGCGGTGGGTGAGAGTGGACACCCATTAAACTGCCATTTTATAGGCAGTAACCTTATACCCCCCTTATAGACCGGCTTTGTGAATGAGGTCTACTAACGGTAAGACTGACTTGCTCTTATACATATATATATATATATATATATATATATATATATATATATATATATATATATATATATATATATATATATAATTAACTTATAATATTATAATGTATAAGGGTTAAATATTAACTTTTAAAATTCTAAGGGATAAACTTGGAATTAAAGTATTCATAAGAGCAAAAATTTTCAAATTCCAAAACTTGAGGGCAAGTTTTGTAACTTTCAAAACTTTTATTTTCCATAACTTATGTGTTTAAAGTAGTTTTAATTAAAAACTCTTCAAGTTCCATAACTTGAGGACAAGTTATGGAAGACTTTAAACAAATTAAGAAAGTGACTCTTCATAATTCATAACTTATGGAAGCTTTATGAGATTAACTAAGGTTATACATATTTTATTTAATAAAGACACTCTTGAACCTCCACAACTTGAGGACAAGTTATGGAGTCATAAAACCATTTAATGAGAACACGACTCTTCATTTTGTAACCTATGACAAATTTTATGAGTTTTAAGAAACTTAAATGTGACTTTTCATGTAACTTGAGGACAAGTTACACAAACACATTTTAGAATCAACTTTTAGATTAAATTGGATTAAAAACAACTATTCAATTAACTTATCTATTAATCCAAGCAACTCATATGAACAAAGATAATACACATCAAACTTTTCCATGTAATTAGCAATACTCTTACACTAATACAAAACATGAATCTATTGACAATTATCTTTGAAAGTGGATTAGCATGAACATTACCACATCAAAAGTAGGTTTATAAGTTCAAAAACAGCCGAATATATGTTGTCTGGGGTTCCAACTCGTCGAGTGCACGAACAAACTCGGCAAGTTGGATGCATTTTGTCTTGGAATCGTCGAGTCCCTTTATGGACTTGGCGATTCTGCTGTGCATACAGCCCCCAAAATTCGATTTTTAAGCAGTTTTTGCAAGTGTAACAAGAAAACAAGCCTAGGCTTTGATACCACTGTTAGGTTTAGAGCATTCTAACACTCCTATGGTGTATATGCAACCCTATAAACCTTGGATCTATGTTTTCTCTATTATACATGCCAATAAGAACTTTCCAAGGCTTTAATCCTAACTAGCATACTATGAGACAACTATACTACAAAGACTAGTTAGATGACATACCTTTTGGTGTAGCTTGATGTCTTCAAGCTTTAAGAGCTTAGCCCTAATAGTGTGGAAGCCTCAAGTGGAATCACAAAATCACCAAATCACCTTGGAAGACTTTGAGAATAAGAATATTATGGTTCTCTCTAGTGAAATCGGCTAGCCCTCTTAGTGTACCCACACTAGTGCCAATTTCACCAACCAAGTACATCTTCATATAGTGTGGAGACTAGGGTTAAACTCATGACCTTTCATTTCATATGATCCATGGGTTAAACACTCCATGGACTATCCATGAAAGCTTAGCCCAACCTAAATGAACTTGGCCCATTCCATATATATAAGAGTCCATATTTAATTAGTTCATTTTGATCACTTAATTAATTCTAAATTAAGTCTTGATCAATACTAATTAAATAATATGGTTCCATATTAATATATTAGAACTTATAATATATTAATATAAATCATAAATATAATATTCTCAAAAGACTATCCATATAAATTGTGTCAGTGAAGTGCAACCCAAATGGACCATGCCGGGTCGGGTCAAGTACATACCAAATATAGTTATGGGCTTAGACATTAATCCAAAAATTATGACACGCCTCCTTTTTGTCATTGTGATCGATGTACTTGTGATGTTGCAAAGACGTTTGATCGTAGACTTGAAGAAGAAAAGCTACATCAATTTTTTTACTAGGTCTCAATACAAGTATTTTCTCTAATATTCGATCCAACTTACTCGGGATGGAGCCTTTGCCTATAACGAATAAATTTTATGCATCACTTACTCGGGAAGAGGAAGTTCATTCTACGCCCCAACCACATGATTCTTCCAGTGAAGTTTTGACTTTTACTGTAAAAACTCCCACAAGTCGCCATCTGATGTAAGTGCTCTATACATGAAGCTAACATGTTTTCTTCTTCATGGTTTCCAAAATGGTATAGAGAACGCCAAAACACAGGTGGTGGAAGGGGCACAACTTACGGAAAAGGGTGTGGCAGAGGCGGAATGACACATGCAAACCATGTGACACATTTATCCTCCACTTCTACTAATAACTTTGATAATGCCCGTGTTGGTTTCAGTGATGAACAATGGGAAATGTTGTGCTCCTTTCTCGCCTCCAAACCAACAATAAACATGACTGGTAATTGTAGTACTGCTACATGGATCATTGATTCTGGTGCCTCCAATCATGTGACAGGAAATATTAATTTTTTTACTAATATCGGTGATCACATATGTTGTCCAGTTAGGGAACAAACGTGCAAATTACCCAAAACCATAAGGACAATTCGTGTAATTTACTCTCCAGTTAAATTACATGATGGAAACAAGTTTTAGCTACAAATAAGGGGTGGTTTGTCTTAACTCATTCCCAACTCTCCAAGATGTTCTCTATGTTCCAAATCTTACCTGCAATCTTATCTTTGTTTCATAATTAACTCGCCAAAATAAGTGTGTTCTGCTATTTAACGAAATGATTTGTGTAATACAGGGTTGCACCTCGATGATGCAGATTGGAGCGGGCAAGTATCAAGATGGACTTTATTAGCTCTGTAACTTTCCTATGGTGAACGCTCTTAAAGACAAGAAAGTAGATGGTTTTGATTTATGGCATGATCAGGTGGGATACCCGTCTTCTCGAGTTCTTGAACTTCTATCAAACGTTGGTGTTTCGTTTTCTCGTTCATTATATTCTAGTATTTGTGATGTTTGTGTAAGAGCCAAACAATCTATATCTAGTTCTCACCAAGTAATAATAATGCAACTCAGATTTTAGAACTTTTGCACTGTGATTTATGGGGTCAGTATCGAACTCCTTCTAATAAAGCTACTTATTTCTAACAATTATGGATGATTGTTCAAGAGTCGTATGGGTATTTTTGCTCAAAGATAAAGCTACTGTTTCACAAACTATGATCAATTTTTTTGCCTTTGTCAAACGAAAATTTGACAAGAATGTTAAGGTTGTGCGTAGTGATAACGGAACAAAATTCAATGCTCTCAAACCTTATTTTTCAGCAAATTGTATTCTGTTTAAAACCTCATTCGCAGGGACTCCACAACAAAATGGTCTTGTAGAACGCAAACACCAACATATATTGAATGTACCTAGGAATTTGCTATTTCAAGGAAACTTACCAATCATGTTATAGGGAGAGAGTGTCTTCACCGCCTGTTATTTGATTAATCGCACGCCCACTCCTGTAGTGAAAGGTAAAACGCCATATGAAATTTTATATGGTAAACCTCCAACTTACGACCACCTACGTATATTTGAATGTTTGTGTTATGAGTATAGTCAACAACGCAAAGGGGATAAGCTTTCTCCTTGATCTTGTCGGTGCTTGTTTGTTGTTTATCTTCTTGGCAAAAAGGGATGGTATTTATAGGACCTAGAATAAGAGTCTTTCTTTGTTTCTACAGAAGTCATATTTTTCTGAAAGTGTGTTTCCTCTTTAAATATTGCCACTCCCTACTTTCGTATCATCACCATTATCCGACTCCACACCACTACATGAACCCGGTAATAGCTATTTGGAAGAAACACCTGAATCGCCAGTATTCCAGCTAGGGGGTGTTTTTGAAAACACCCCATCTTCACCTTCACCTTTGTAAACTAATGTATCTCATACACAAGAAAATCTAAATGTCGTTGATGATACCCCATCATCACATATGTCACCAACTAAAACAACATCTCTTCAGGTATTAGATACATCTCTCCCATTTCCTAATGTGGACACCACTAAATCACAACAATAGTTCATGGGTCGCGGACAATGCATTAAACAACCATCAGTTCTTTTAAATGACTTTGTGGTCAATAAAGTTACAGAGACAAGTCCCATTCTTGATTCAACCCCTTCAAT